>NC_054873.1:409961-545559 GCF_018320785.1 Cheilinus undulatus
CAACTAACCGTGCTCCAACCACGACCAACCCCACTCCAACCACAACTAACCGTGCTCCAACCACAACTAACCGTGCTCCAACCACGACCAACCCCACTCCAACCACAACTAACCGTGCTCCAACCACGACCAACCCCACTCCAACCACAACTAACCGTGCTCCAACCACAACTAACCGTGCTCCAACCACGACCAACCCCGCTCCAACCACAACTAACCGTGCTCCAACCACAACTAACCGTGCTCCAACCACGACCAACCCCGCTCCAACCACAACTAACCCGGCTCCAACCACAACTAACCCCGCTCCAACCACAACTAACCCCGCTCCAACCACAACTAACCGTGCTCCAACCACAACTAACCCCGCTCCAACCACAACTAACCCCGCTCCAACCACAACTAACCCCTCTCCAATCACAACTAACCGTGCTCCAACCACGACTAACCCCACTCCAACCACGACTAACCATGCTCCAACCACAACTAACCCGGCTCCAACCACAACTAACCGTGCTCCAACCACGACTAACCCCACTCCAACCACGACTAACCATGCTCCAACCACGACTAACCCCACTCCAACCACGACTAACCATGCTCCAACCACGACCAACCCCGCTCCGACCATGAAAAACCCCGCTCCAACCACAACAATCCCCACTCCAACCACGACCATCCCCGCTCTAACCACGACCAACCCCATTCCAACCACGACCATCCCCGTTCCAACCACGACCATCCCCGCTCTAACCATGACCAACCCCGTTCCAACCACGACCATCCCCGCTCTAACCACGACCAACCCCATTCCAACCACGACCATCCCTGTTCCAACCACGACCATCCCCGCTCTAACCATGACCAACCCCGTTCCAACCACGACCATCCCCGCTCTAACCACGACCAACCCCATTCCAACCACGACCATCCCTGTTCCAACCACGACCATCCCTGCTCCAACCACAATGGTTCCTGCTCTAAACACCACTGTAACAACAACCATCCAAGCCTCCATCAGTACATCACCACCTGCAGCTACTACCACCAGAACAACCTCAACTGCTCCCCCAGATACCACCTCACCTGAAGCCTCCACCACAGCTGTGAGTACACCTGGGTCTCCACTCTGACGTTATGACTTTTGCCCAGTGTTAGCCATGGGGAGGGTTTTTTTTGCCATTAAGCAGGAAGTAGTTTGTATCAGAAGGTAAAGTGGTTGAACAGTGGTTATAGGATTTTGAAATTTGGAACACTTACTCAGCATGCCAGGACCTACAGAGAAAACCCTTTTGGAGCCATATGGCCAAATAAACAGGAAGTTTACCATTTTAAGATGCAGGTTAAAAAAAAAGTAGTCATTTCCATAGATTGTTCCAAGATTAACTCTTCTAAGGGGGTTCAGAGGATCTGCATGAATTTTGGTCTGCTGCTAGAGACCATCATGGAAAAGAGCTAATTGGCTCATGTATGAAACTCAAAGGGCGTGGCCACAGCAGCTCTTTAAAGATTCATGTCTTACCCTGGAAGAACGTGGAACTTTTTAAAAAAAAAGTCAATCCAGCCCACTCTAAATCTGGTGTAGCTCTAGTAAAAAGACATTTCTTCAGCTTGTGCACAGGACCAAAGGGTGGGGTGGTGACGGGCTGTCAAATTTTATTGGTTGCCATTAAACAGGAAGTGGTTCACTACTTAACCTGAACATTTCTACCGTGTGGAGAGTCTGGGTGTTGTCCCGTCCATGCATGCGCTCTCTCCGGGTACCCAGCTTCCTCCCACAGACCAAAGACAGGCTTGTCAGGCCCTAGGTGTGAGAATTTCTCTGTGTGTCAGCCCTGTGATTGGCTGGCGACCAGTCCAGGATAAGTGGTCTAGAACATGGACTCATCAACATGTAATCATGAGTAGACCTCCTACTGTCATAGACTTACAGACCTTTAGAGTCTTGGCCGCCCCTCCAATATGGCGTCCTCGTAGAAATATCACTTGTGTGAACAGTAGAGGCCCAGGTGTCATCTATGTGTATATATACCTGTTGTGACATCACTTCCTGTTTCAGGTGCGATCCACTGCATCTCCTCGCTGCTCCATGAACATCACAGAGACCAGCTCGAGCTCAGAGTCAGCCGTGGTCAGGTTCAGTACCGCCGCGCTCTCCTGTAACTTCACCATGCTCACTGATGACCCCAATACTGGCCCCGCCCACTGTGACCACACCCAACATGAACCCGATGTAGAGTCCAAGACAGAGTTCAGGTGTCTGATCTCTGGTCTGATACCTGGGAGGATCCACAGAATCACAGTGATGGCGAGGAAGGACGGAGAGATGAGCAGCGTGACCATACGAACAGGTCAGAACACGCAGAGTAAGACGCTACAGTCCTTTAGCTGACAGCAAGCTCAAAGCAGAGGTAGGAACATTGGTGAAGCTGGGGATGTTGGGGGCTTTTCCCTCCAACAGTAGGGCGTAGTTGGCAACTTTTTAATCATAGGGTTGATCTGGCGAGGAGTGAGGGTTCCCTCACCTGTCGCCCCTGCCTACGTGACCCACGTGACCCACGTGAGCAAAGCCCGCATGAAGGTTTAAGGACAGTCTGTCGTAGGCTGAAGGAAAGCAGGCGTGAAAATGGCGGGGTGGTTGTACTTTTTGACAACTTAGTGAGGAAGTCAACAAACTAAAACTATTCAGAGGTAGAGTCAGAGAGGCCGCCATGACCTGAGCTCTCTAACAATGGTCTCCACACACACACATACACACACAGACACACACACACACACACAGACTCAGATTTCCGTCCTGTGATTGTTTGCGTGCAGCAGCAGGATGCAGAGCTGTGTTTGTGAAAGACAGCCAAGAGAGAAAGGAGGAGCTGATGGAAGACTGAAACTAAAACTGGGTTATATAATCTATACCTGTTTATCTCTGTGAAGATGGATGCTCGTGTTTTCAGCTTGTAATGTCAAGGGAAGTGACCATATTTGGACATGAAGGAGGGGCTGGAGAGAATGTCCTGTCCATCCTCCCCCTGGTGGTGATTTGGTCACTCAGGTCTCTAGAATAGATCCTAGAGACCAAAAGGCCATCTTTGAGCAGTAATCTCAGAACTGATGGTCCATCTTCATGGGGTCATTTTCACCGTGTTTCCAAGAAAAGACACACCGACGCCCTCCTCTGAAGGTGTTCACCACATCTAACCAAACAGGTCTAAAACTTCAGGGTCACGACTCAGCGGCTATCGCTATTCTGTTTAAAGGCAGCGTAAGCACCACCCTTCATTTATGTTCTCATGCCTGTTCCGCAGCTCCATCATCCGTCCTTGGCCTGCAGGTGGCGTCCTCCTCTCACAGTCTGGGCGTGTCCTGGCGAGACGGTCCTGGCAGAGTGGAGCGGTTCAGGATTCTGCTGATGGATCAGGGCGGCGTTCTGCTGAAGAACATCACCGTCCCAAAGACAAAGAGGTGGGCTCAGCTGGACCATCTGCTGCCTGGGACCTCGTACAACGTCACCGTGGTTACGGAGGCGGTGGGCCTGCAGAGCTCCACCTCCACACAGGCTGTCACAGGTGGGTTTATTTACATCATCATCTTTAGAGGCAGAGGATGGAATGTTTTATGAGCTTTGATGACATCATCTTTAAGGCAGAGGATGGAATGTTTTATGAGCTTTGATGACATCATCATTAGAGGCAGAGGATGGAATGTTTTATGAGCTTTGATGACATCATCATTAGAGGCAGAGGATGGAATGTTTTATGAGCCTTGATGACATCATCATTATAGGCAGAGGATGGAATGTTTTATGAGCCTTGATGACATCATCATTATAGGCAGAGGATGGAATGTTTTATGAGCCTTGATGACATCATCATTATAGGCAGAGGATGGAATGTTTTATGAGCTTTGATGACATCATCATTATAGGCAGAGGATGGAATGTTTTATGAGCCTTGATGACATCATCATTATAGGCAGAGGATGGAATGTTTTATGAGCCTTGATGACATCATCATTATAGGCAGAGGATGGAATGTTTTATGAGCCTTGATGACATCATCATTATAGGCAGAGGATGGAATGTTTTATGAGCTTTGATGACATCATCATTATAGGCAGAGGATGGAATGTTTTATGAGCCTTGATGACATCATCATTATAGGCAGAGGATGGAATGTTTTATTAGCTTGTTGTATGGGCTCTGCCGACATCATTATAAAAATGCTAAGGATGGAATGTTCATAAAGCTGGGGATGTTGGGCTCTTTCTATCTCCATATTTTTTCAGAGGGCCGTTCTTGTCAACCCCGTAGACAGATCTGGTGAGGAGCGAGGCTTTCTTCTGTAAACACTGTGAACAATGTTGGATTGGTTCTTTTATTGGTTGATGTTTTTTCTGTTTCACCTGTCCACCTGTTAACATTCTTCATTCTCTGACCCCGCCCCTTCAGTCCCTATGGCTGTCACTCAGCTGACCCTCGACCACGGTGACAGCTCACACAGTCTGCAGGCTTCCTGGGTGTCACCTGAGGGGGGGGTGGAGCTCTACCTGCTGACCCTGTCGGCCCAGGGATCACGCCCTCGGGAGCGCCACCTCCCTCCAAACATCACCGAGCACCTGTTTGGTGGTCTGGTACCTGGACGCAAGTACCAGCTCAGGGTGATGACATCATCAGGAGGGCAGAGCACAGAGACCATGACCAGCAGCAGAACAGGTACAGGACCGGGCGTTTTCAATACTATTAATCCTCTATGATAACATCAAAACTCATAAAGTTTAAGCCCCTCCTCCTTCTGTTTCAGTACCTGAGCAGGTGTCTGCTCTCTCTGTGTTTTCATCTGGTGTGGGCGGGGCTCTGATGGTCAGCTGGTCGCCCCCCAGAGGAGACTGGGAGAACTACAGTGTACTGCTGAAGAACGGCTCAGAGGTCCTGATGAACCGGACCGTCGGTAAATTCAGTACTGGGACAATATTCTCTGGCCTCGCTCTGCTGCCAGGTCGACTTTACCAGGCTGAGGTCACCACGCACAGCGGCATTCTGGGTAACACGGCGTCCTGTGAGGGACGACTGGGTCAGTTCATGTTTACCTGTTTTTTTTTTAATAGAATGTATGACGTTCAAATGCTCTCTTTATCTGAGTGTTATCAATAAAACAGATGTTTGAAATAAAACAGACTTAATAAAATCATGAATATATAAAATCTAACACTGATAAACTGTGTTCCTTTAGCACCCAGCACCGTCCAGCAGCTGAAGGTCCGCCGTGCTGAAGAGACCGCTCTGAGCGTGCTCTGGAATCGACCCCGTGGGGAGTGGGACAGTTTCACTGTGGCCCTCAGACAGGCCAACCCCCCTGCCCTGCTGACTCAGCGGGTCTTAACCTGGGAGGCCACGGACTGCACCTTCAACCTCCTCACACCAGGACGCCTGTACACCATCACAGTGACAACCATCAGTGGCAACATGAGCAGCTCCGCCTCCGTGACAGCACGCACAGGTATGTCATAAAAAAAACCACTCTCGGACTAACCTTAGATCAACCAAGAAAGACCTGAGGGGGCTTGGTACCCTCTTCCTGTCCTCGTGGTTTATCTTGGAACCATTTGCTGTCCTGGTTTATCTTGGTACCCTGTTACTGGCCTCCTGGTAATTCTTGGTACCCTCTTTCTGGCCTCCTTGTTTTATCTTAGTACCCTCTGCCTGTCCTGGTATATTTTTGTACCCCCTTGCTGTCCTGGGTTATCTTGGTACCCTCTTGCTGTCCTGGTGTATCTTGGTACCCACTTGCTGTCCTGGTTTATCTTGGTACCCTCTTGCTGTCCTGGTTTATCTTTGTACCCTCTTGCTGTCCTGGTTTATCTTGGTACCCTCTTGCTGTCCTGGTTTATCTTTGTACCCTCTTGCTGTCCTCCTGCTTTATCTTTGTACCCTCTTGCTGTCCTCCTAGTTTATCTTGGTATCCTCTTGCTAACCTGGTTTATCTTGGTACCCTCTTGCTGTCCTGGTGTATCTTGGTACCCTCTTGCTGGCCTCCTGGTATTTCTTGGGACCCTCTTTCTGGGCTCCTTGTTTTATCTTGGTACGCTCTTCCTGGCCTTCTGGTATATCTTGGTACCCTCTTGCTGTCCTCCTGTTTATCTTGGTATCCTCTTGCTGTCCTCCTGTTTATCTTGGTACCCTCTTGCTATACTGGTTTATGTTGGTACCCTCTTGCTTTCCGGGTTTATGTTGGCACCCTCTGCCTGTCCTGGTATATTTTTGTACCCCCTTGCTGTCCTGGTTTATCTTGGTACCCTCTTGCTGTTCTTGTGGTTTATCTTGGTACCCTCTTGCTGTCCTGGTATATTTTTGTACCCCTTGCTGTCCTGGTTTATCTTGGTACCTTCTTGCTGTTCTCCTGGTTTATCTTTGTACCCTCTTGCTGTCCTTGTGGTGTATCTTGGTACCCTCTTGCTGTCCTCCTGGTTTTTCTTGGTACCCTCTTTCTGGGCTCCTTGTTTTATCTTTGTACCCTCTTGCTGTCCTCCTGGTTTTTCTTGGTACCCTCTTTCTGGGCTCCTTGTTTTATCTTTGTACCCTCTTGCTGTCCTTGTGGTGTATCTTGGTACCCTCTTTCTGGGCTCCTTGTTTTTCTTGGTATCCTCTTGTTGTCCTGGTTTATCTTGGTACCCTCTTGCTGTCCTCGTGGTGTATCTTGGTACCCTCTTGCTGTCCTGGTTTATCTTGGTACCCTCTTGCTGTCCTCGTGGTTTATCTTGGTACCCTCTTGCTGGCCTCCTGGTTTATCTTGGTACCCTCTTGCTGTCCTGGTTTATCTTGTTACCCTCTTGCTGGCCTCCTGCTTTATCTTGGTACCCTCTTGCTGTCCCGGTTTATCTTGGTACCCTCTTTCTGGGCTCCTTGTTTTATCTTTGTACCCTCTTGCTGTCCTTGTGGTGTATCTTGGTACCCTCTTGCTGTCCTCCTGGTTTTTCTTGGTACCCTCTTGCTGTCCTGGTTTATCTTGGTACCCTCTTGCTGTCCTCGTGGTTTATCTTGGTACCCTCTTGCTGGCCTCCTGCTTTATCTTGGTACCCTCTTGCTGTCCTGGTTTATCTTGGTACCCTCTTGTTGTTCTCGTGGTTTATCTTGATACCCTCTTGCTGTACTCCTGGTTTATCTTTGTACCCTCTTGCTGTCCTGGTTTATCTTGGTACCCTCTTGCTGGCCTCCTGGTGTATCTTGGTACCCTCTTGCTGTTGTGGTTTATCTTAGTACCCTCTTGCTGTCCTGAATTATCTTGGTACCCTCTTGCTGTCCTGAATTATCTTGGTACCCTCTTGCTGTCCTGGTGTATCTTGGTACCCTCTTGCTGTCCTGGTTTATGTTGGTACCCTCTGCCTGTCCTGGTATATTTTTGTACCCCCTGGCTGTCCTTGTGTATCTTGGTACCCTCTTGCTGTCCTGGTTTATCTTGGTACCCTCTTGCTGTCCTCGTGGTTTATCTTGGTACCCTCTTGCTGGCCTCCTGGTTTATCTTGGTACCCTCTTGCTGTCCTGGTTTATCTTGGTACCCTCTTGCTGGCCTCCTGCTTTATCTTGGTACCCTCTTGCTGTCCCAGTTTATCTTGGTACCCTCTTTCTGGGCTCCTTGTTTTATCTTTGTACCCTCTTGCTGTCCTTGTGGTTGATCTTGGTACCCTCTTGCTGTCCTCCTGGTTTTTCTTTGGACCCCCTTGCTGTCCTGGTTTATCTTGGTACCCTCTTGCTGTCCTCCTGCTTTATCTTGGTACCCTCTTGCTGTCCTGGTTTATCTTGGTACCCTCTTGCTGTTCTCGTGGTTTATCTTGATACCCTCTTGCTGTACTCCTGGTTTATCTTTGTACCCTCTTGCTGTCCTGGTTTATCTTGGTACCCTCTTGCTGGCCTCCTGGTGTATCTTGGTACCCTCTTGCTGTCGTGGTTTATCTTGGTACCCTCTTGCTGTCCTGAATTATCTTGGTACCCTCTTGCTGTCCTGAATTATCTTGGTACCCTCTTGCTGTCCTGGTGTATCTTAGTACCCTCTTGCTGTCCTGGTTTATGTTGGTACCCTCTGCCTGTCCTGGTATATTTTTGTACCCCCTTGCTGTCCTTGTGTATCTTGGTACCCTCTTGCTGTCCTGGTTTATCTTGGTACCCTCTTGCTGTCCTCCTGCTTTATCTTGGTACCCTCTTGCTGTCCTCCTGCTTTATCTTGGTACCCTCTTGCTGTCCTGGTTTATCTTGGTACCCTCTTGCTGTCCTCGTGGTTTATCTTGGTACCCTCTTGCTGGCCTCCTGGTTTATCTTGGTACCCTCTTGCTGTCCTGGTTTATCTTGGTACCCTCTTGCTGGCCTCCTGCTTTATCTTGGTACCCTCTTGCTGTCCCGGTTTATCTTGGTACCCTCTTTCTGGGCTCCTTGTTTTATCTTTGTACCCTCTTGCTGTCCTTGTGGTGTATCTTGGTACCCTCTTGCTGTCCTCCTGGTTTTTCTTGGTACCCTCTTGCTGTCCTGGTTTATCTTGGTACCCTCTTGCTGTCCTCCTGCTTTATCTTGGTACCCTCTTGCTGGCCTCCTGCTTTATCTTGGTACCCTCTTGCTGTCCTGGTTTATCTTGGTACCCTCTTGCTGTTCTCGTGGTTTATCTTGATACCCTCTTGCTGTACTCCTGGTTTATCTTTGTACCCTCTTGCTGTCCTGGTTTATCTTGGTACCCTCTTGCTGGCCTCCTGGTGTATCTTGGTACCCTCTTGCTGTCGTGGTTTATCTTATTACCCTCTTGCTGTCCTGAATTATCTTGGTACCCTCTTGCTGTCCTGAATTATCTTGGTACCCTCTTGCTGTCCTGGTGTATCTTGGTACCCTCTTGCTGTCCTGGTTTATGTTGGTACCCTCTGCCTGTCCTGGTATATTTTTGTAGCCCCTTGCTGTCCTTGTGTATCTTGGTACCCTCTTGCTGTCCTGGTTTATCTTGGTACCCTCTTGCTGTCCTCGTGGTTTATCTTGGTACCCTCTTGCTGTCCTGGTGTATCTTGGTACCCGCTTGCTGACAGGGGTTTATGTTGGCACCCTCTGCCTGTCCTGGTATATTTTTGTACCCCCTTGCTGTCCTGGTTTATCTTGGTACCCTCTTGCTATCCTGGTAAATCTTGGTACCCTCTTGCTGGCCTCCTGGCTTATCTTGGTACCCTCTTGCTGTCCTGGTTTATCTTGGTACCCTCTTGCTGGCCTCCTGGTATATCTTGGTACCCTCTTGCTGGCCTCCTGGTTTATGTTGGCACCCTCTGCCTGTCCTGGTCTATCTTGGTACCCTCTGCTGGCCTCCTGGTTTATCTTGGTACCCTCTTGCTGTCCTGGTGTATCTTGGTTCCCTCTTGCTGTCCTGGTTTATGTTGGTACCCTCTGCCTGTCCTGGTATATTTTTGTACCCCCTTGCTGTCCTGGTAGATCTTGGTACCCTCTTGCTGGCCTGGTTTATCTTGGTACCCTCTTGCTGTCCTCGTGGTTTATCTTGGTACCCACTTGCTGTACTCCTGGTTTATCTTGGTACCATCTTGCTGTCCTCCTGGTTTTTCTTGGTACCCTCTTGCTGTCCTGGTTTATCTTGGTACCCTCTTGCTGTCCTCGTGGTTTATCTTGGTACCCACTTGCTGTACTCCTGGTTTATCTTGGTACCGTCTTGCTGTCCTCCTGCTTTTTCTTGGTACCCTCTTGCTGTCCTGGTTTATCTTGGTACCCTCTTGCTGTCCTCCTGCTTTATCTTGGTACCCTCTTGCTGTCCTGGTTTATCTTGGTACCCTCTTGCTGTCCTCCTGGTTTATCTTGGTACCCTCTTGCTGTCCTCCTGCTTTATCTTGGTACCCTCTTGCTGGCCTCCTGGTTTATCTTGGTACCCTCTTGCTGGCCTCCTGGTTTATCTTGGTACCCTCTTGCTGTCCTGGTTTATCTTGTTACCCCCTTTGCTGTCCTGGTAGATCTTGGTACCCTTTTGTTGTCCTGGTAGATCTTGGTACCCTCTTGCTGTCCTGGTAGATCTTGGTACCCTTTTGTTGTCCTGGTAGATCTTGGTACCCTCTTGTTGTCCTGGTAGATCTTGGTACCCTCTTGCTGTCCTGGTAGATCTTGGTACCCTCTTGTTGTCCTGGTTGATCTTGGTACCCTCTTGCTGTCCTCGTGGTTTATCTTGGTACTCTCTTGCTGTCCTGGTTTATCTTGGTACCCTCTTGCTGTCCTCGTGGTTTATCTTGGTACCCTCTTGCTGTCCTGGTAGATCTTGGTACCCTCTTGCTGTCCTGGTAGATCTTGGTTCCCCTTTTGCTGTCCTGGTAGATCTTGGTACCCTCTTGCTGTCTTGGTAGATCTTGGTACCCTCTTGTTGTCCTGGTAGATCTTGGTACCCTCTTGCTGTCCTGGTAGATCTTGGTACCCTCTTGTTGTCCTGGTTGATCTTGGTACCCTCTTGCTGTCCTCGTGGTTTATCTTGGTACTCTCTTGCTGTCCTGGTTTATCTTGGTACCCTCTTGCTGTCCTCGTGGTTTATCTTGGTACCCTCTTGCTGTCCTGGTAGATCTTGGTACCCTCTTGCTGTCCTGGTAGATCTTGGTTCCCCTTTTGCTGTCCTGGTAGATCTTGGTACCCTCTTGCTGTCCTGGTAGATCTTGGTACCCTCTTGTTGTCCTGGTAGATCTTGGTACCCTCTTGCTGTCCTGTTATCTTCCTTGTCTTCCCCTTGTTTCTCTCTACAGCTCCGGCTCAGGTGGGCGGGCTCCAGGTGTCTAATGGCGGCAGCACTGACAGTCTGACGGTGGTTTGGGATCGAGTATCTGGAGAGGTGGACTCGTACAGCGTCCAACTGGTCCATGACAGCAGCGTCATCAAGAACCAGAGTCTGACACCAGACACCACCAGCATCCGATTCACAGGCCTACGACCCGGGGCCCTGTACGGGGTGGTAGTGACTACGATCAGAGGAGGCCACGCCTCCACACAGAGCATCACCAAGGGACGGACAGGTAACATCACCTGACATGATCAATCATTTAACGGGCCCAACTGTAGCCCCTGAGGGTCTAAGGTCCTGGTTTTATACCCACCATCATCAGCTCTTATGTCCAGGTGATAAACCAGACCTTCAGGTGTGTTCATGTCTGTCTGAATATGTATGCTCTGATGTAGAACACATGAAGTCCTGGATTTAAACCGATCTTCTGTGATCCTTTCAAAGATCTGGATTTGTTGTGTTCTGGATTGTTCTGGATTCTGCTGTGGATTTAGTCTCTCTGTATCTGGGCCGGTCTAAGTCTTTATTAGTCAGTCCTGAGGTGGTAAACCTGTTTGTTCTTCTACATCGTACGTTCATGAAGCTCTAATGGCGTGCAGCAGTGTCCCTGACCCAGACCCAGACCCAGACCCAGTCCCAGTCCCAGTCCAAGTGTGGATCCCCTGGCAGACCTCCATGTTGGTGGGGAGCGGCATATTGTTGAAAAGCAGGAATCTGTCAGGAATGTTCCGGAAGTGTGGACAAAGCAGACATCCCTCCTGGATGTGAGTCTTCTTTGTTGAACAGGAAGTGGTCTGTAAAGTCTGCTTCAGTGACTCGGAGGATTTCAGATCAAAGACAGGAAGAGGAAGAGCGAGTCACGCTCATCACGGAGGAGAAAAATTCAATCGTCTCTGAAGAATCTCAAGAACACAAAAGTGAACTCAGAGTTTAATGAGCCCGCTAACATCCAAACTAAGGCTGGCCCTGAACCGGGGTAGGGCTAAACTGGACCGTAGACCAGGTCCCCTCACTGACCATGTCTCTGAATGATGTTCAGGAATGTTCTGTCAGGTGTTTTTCTGCTGCTCCACTTCCAGATAGATCTTTACATTCCCATAGAGCAGCGTTACTCAAACAAAGAGACAAATTATTCAAAAATACCTTAAATAGAGCCACAACCTAAGAGCTGAAACTGGTGAGAATGGGTTAAAGTGGCAATAAAGATGAGCACAAGTGGTAAAATGGTCCAAGAGCGGCAGAGAAGTGGCAAAAAAATGGGTGAAAGTTGGCATAAATGGTGAGAAAAAGCAGCAAAATGGATTAAAAATTAATTCAAGTGGTAAAAACAGAGCAAAGCAAAAAGGATAAAAGGTGCAAACACTGGTTGAAAATGGCAACAATGGGGAGAAAAAGTGTCAAAATGGTCAAAAAAGGTAAAAATGTGGCAAAATATGAGTGACTCAGATGGGCAAGAGTGGCAAAAATGGAAAAAGGCAGCTTAAAAGGGTGAGAAGAGGCAAAACATTACAAAAAAGTGGAAAAAAAAAATAGCATAAAGCAGGACAAAAATGGCAAAAACTGGCAACAAGTTGCAGAAGACTTAGGCTGAAACTCAGGCTTAAAAAGCTGTAAAGGAAAAAAGATGTAAAGTAGCAAAAAGGAGGAAAAATTGTAAATAAGGGCAATGGAAATATACGAACACAAATAAAGGTTGAATATTTAAGCCAGCTGTACAAGAGTGGGGAACAAAATCATCAAGAGCCACAGATCATCATTAAAGAGCCACAAATCATCATTAAAGAGCCACAAATCATCATTAAAGAGCCACAAATCATCATTAAAGAGCCACAGATCATCACTACAGAGCCACAAATCATCACTACAGAGCCACAAATCATCATTAAAGAGCCACAGATCATCACTACAGAGCCACAAATCATCACTACAGAGCCACAGATCATCATTACAGAGCCACAGATCATCACTACAGAGCCACAAATCATCACTACAGAGCCACAGATCATCATTACAGAGCCACAAATCATCACTACAGAGCCACAGATCATCATTAAAGAGCCACAGATCATCACTACAGAGCCACAAATCATCACTACAGAGCCACAGATCATCATTACAGAGCCACAGATCATCACTACAGAGCCACAGATCATCATTACAGAGCCACAGATCATCACTACAGAGCCACAGATCATCACTACAGAGCCACAGATCATCACTACAGAGCCACAGATCATCATTAAAGAGCCACAGATCATCATTAAAGAGCCACAGATCATCACTACAGAGCCACAGATCATCATTAAAGAGCCACAGATCATCATTACAGAGCCACAGATCATCATTACAGAGCCACAGATCATCATTACAGAGCCACAGATCATCACTACAGAGCCACAGATCATCACTACAGAGCCACAGATCATCATTAAAGAGCCACAAATCATCATTAAAGAGCCACAAATCATTAAAGAGCCAAAAATCATCATTAAAGAGCCACAAATCATCACTACAGAGCCACAAATCATCACTACAGAGCCACAGATCATCATTAAAGAGCCACAAATCATCATTAAAGAGCCACAAATCATTAAAGAGCCAAAAATCATCATTAAAGAGCCACAAATCATCATTAAAGAGCCACAAATCATCACTACAGAGCCACAGATCATCATTACAGAGCCACAGATCATCACTACAGAGCCACAGATCATCACTACAGAGCCACAGATCATCACTACAGAGCCACAGATCATCACTACAGAGCCACAGATCATCATTAAAGAGCCAGAAATCATCACTACAGAGCCACAGATCATCATTAAAGAGCCACAAATCATCATTAAAGAGCCACAAATCATTAAAGAGCCAAAAATCATCATTAAAGAGCCACAAATCATCACTACAGAGCCACAAATCATCACTACAGAGCCACAGATCATCACTACAGAGCCACAGATCATCACTACAGAGCCACAGATCATCATTAAAGAGCCACAAATCATCATTAAAGAGCCACAAATCATCATTAAAGAGCCACAAATCATTAAAGAGCCAAAAATCATCATTAAAGAGCCACAAATCATCACTACAGAGCCACAAATCATCACTACAGAGCCACAGATCATCATTAAAGAGCCACAAATCATCATTAAAGAGCCACAAATCATTAAAGAGCCAAAAATCATCATTAAAGAGCCACAAATCATCATTAAAGAGCCACAAATCATCACTACAGAGCCACAGATCATCATTACAGAGCCACAGATCATCACTACAGAGCCACAGATCATCACTACAGAGCCACAGATCATCACTACAGAGCCACAGATCATCACTACAGAGCCACAGATCATCATTAAAGAGCCACAAATCATCACTACAGAGCCACAGATCATCATTAAAGAGCCACAAATCATCATTAAAGAGCCACAAATCATTAAAGAGCCAAAAATCATCATTAAAGAGCCACAAATCATCACTACAGAGCCACAGATCATCACTACAGAGCCACAGATCATCACTACAGAGCCACAGATCATCATTAAAGAGCCACAGATCATCATTAAAGAGCCACAGATCATCACTACAGAGCCACAGATCATCATTACAGAGCCACAGATCATCATTACAGAGCCACAGATCATCACTACAGAGCCACAGATCATCACTACAGAGCCACAGATCATCACTACAGAGCCACAGATCATCATTACAGAGCCACAGATCATCATTACAGAGCCACAGATCATCATTAAAGAGCCACAGATCATAAATAAAGAGCCACAGATCATCACTACAGAGCCACAGATCATCATTACAGAGCCACAGATCATCATTACAGAGCCACAGATCATCATTAAAGAGCCACAGATCATCACTACAGAGCCACAGATCATCACTACAGAGCCACAGATCATCACTACAGAGCCACAGATCATCATTACAGAGCCACAGATCATCATTACAGAGCCACAGATCATCATTACAGAGCCACAGATCATCATTACAGAGCCACAGATCATCATTACAGAGCCACAGATCATCATTACAGAGCCACAGATCATCACTACAGAGCCACAGATCATCACTACAGAGCCACAGATCATCATTACAGAGCCACAGATCATCATTAAAGAGCCACAGATCATCATTAAAGAGCCACAGATCATCACTACAGAGCCACAGATCATCATTACAGAGCCACAGATCATCATTACAGAGCCACAGATCATCATTACAGAGCCACAGATCATCATTACAGAGCCACAGATCATCATTACAGAGCCACAGATCATCACTACAGAGCCACAGATCATCACTACAGAGCCACAGATCATCATTACAGAGCCACAGATCATCACTACAGAGCCACAGATCATCACTACAGAGCCACAGATCATCACTACAGAGCCACAGATCATCACTACAGAGCCACAGATCATCACTACAGAGCCACAGATCATCATTAAAGAGCCAAAAATCATCATTAAAGAGCCACAAATCATCATTACAGAGCCACAGATCATCATTACAGAGCCACAGATCATCACTACAGAGCCACAGATCATCATTACAGAGCCACAGATCATCATTAAAGAGCCACAAATCATCATTAAAGAGCCACAGATCATCACTACAGAGCCACAGATCATCATTACAGAGCCACAGATCATCACTACAGAGCCACAGATCATCATTAAAGAGCCACAAATCATCATTAAAGAGCCACAGATCATCACTACAGAGCCACAGATCATCACTACAGAGCCACAGATCATCATTAAAGAGCCAAAAATCATCATTAAAGAGCCACAAATCATCATTACAGAGCCACAGATCATCATTACAGAGCCACAGATCATCACTACAGAGCCACAGATCATCACTACAGAGCCACAGATCATCATTAAAGAGCCAAAAATCATCATTAAAGAGCCACAAATCATCATTAAAGAGCCACAGATCATCACTACAGAGCCACAGATCATCATTACAGAGCCACAGATCATCATTACAGAGCCACAGATCATCACTACAGAGCCACAGATCATCATTACAGAGCCACAGATCATCACTACAGAGCCACAGATCATCATTACAGAGCCACAGATCATCATTACAGAGCCACAGATCATCATTACAGAGCCACAGATCATCATTAAAGAGCCACAGATCATCACTACAGAGCCACAGATCATCATTACAGAGCCACAGATCATCATTACAGAGCCACAGATCATCACTACAGAGCCACAGATCATCATTACAGAGCCACAGATCATCACTACAGAGCCACAGATCATCACTACAGAGCCACAGATCATCACTACAGAGCCACAGATCATCATTACAGAGCCACAGATCATCATTACAGAGCCACAGATCATCACTACAGAGCCACAGATCATCATTACAGAGCCACAGATCATCACTACAGAGCCACAGATCATCACTACAGAGCCACAGATCATCACTACAGAGCCACCCGTTGAGTATCACTGCTCTAGAGGGTTTGTGAAGGGCAGGACTCTGTGATTGGACAAATGCCTGTCATAATCAGTGCCGACCAATCAGGGTGAGGAGTCAGAGGGAGGTAGTGAGCATGCTCAGCTCTACTGAGCTCAGACAGATGCTGCTGTTCTTTATGAAGGGTGGATCTGGGTCCAGAGATTTGAGAAGGGTTCAGGTCTGATCATAACGCCACCATAGTCTCTAAATATAAAGCTGCTGACCTATGACCTCTGATTCTAGCTGTCCTGTGTCCTTCATCACTCTTCCCTCCACTCTCTCCTCAGTTCCCGCTGCGGTTGGCGAGGTGACGGTCAGTAATAATGGGCGGTCAGACTTCCTGAGCGTGTCGTGGCGACCGTCTGAAGGTGAGGTGGAAACTTACCAGGTAACCCTGAGCGACAGTGAGAAGACGCTGCACACCGTGTCCGTCTCTAAATCCAGTCCTGAGTGCGTGTTCAAGTCTCTGACACCAGGACGCCTCTACAACATCTCTATCAGCGCCCGCAGTGGCTCCGCCCACAACTACACCTACGTCCAGGAGAGAACACGTGAGACGCTAAGCTTTACACCATCAATCATTCATCATTGATCCATTCTGACATGATAGAGATGTTAACCAATGAGCTTCTCTCATTTATTTAACCACAGCCACACCCAGGAGAGAACGCCCTATGGAGTCATTATTGTTACAAACCTCTGGAGCTCTGGCTAAGGTTCTGAGATCAAGACCTCTTTAATCTGGTCTCAGGTTTTTCTTTAGTCCTTCATTCTGAACTCTCCTGCCTCCTTGTTCTGAGATTTCCTCTAAATGTCTGACTGGCCCTTTAAACACTGAAACAGCCAATAGGAGACAGGTAGAAGATGGACCGGCCAATAAGAGACAGGTAGAAGATGGACCGGCCAATAAGAGACAGGTAGAAGATGGACCAGCCAATAAGAGACAGGTAGAAGATGGACCGGCCAATAGGAGACAGGTAGAAGATGGACCGGCCAATAGGAGACAGGTAGAAGATGGACCGGCCAATAGGAGACAGGTAGAAGATGGACCGGCCAATAAGAGACAGGTAGAGGATGGACCAGCCAATGGGAGACAGGTAGAGGATGGACCGGCCAATAGGAGACAGGTAGAAGATGGACCGGCCAATAGGAGACAGGTAGAAGATGGACCGGCCAATAGGAGACAGGTAGAGGATGGACTGGCCAATGGGAGACAGGTAGAGGATGGACCAGCCAATAGGAGACAGGTAGAGGATGGACCAGCCAATGGGAGACAGGTAGAGGATGGACCGGCCAATAAGAGACAGGTAGAAGATGGACCGGCCAATAAGAGACAGGTAGAAGATGGACCAGCCAATAAGAGACAGGTAGAAGATGGACCGGCCAATAAGAGACAGGTAGAAGATGGACCGGCCAATAGGAGACAGGTAGAAGATGGACCAGCCAATAGGAGACAGGTAGAAGATGGACCGGCCAATAAGAGACAGGTAGAAGATGGACCAGCCAATAAGAGACAGGTAGAAGATGGACCGGCCAATAGGAGACAGGTAGAAGATGGACCGGCCAATAAGAGACAGGTAGAAGATGGACCGGCCAATAGGAGACAGGTAGAAGATGGACCGGCCAATAAGAGACAGGTAGAAGATGGACCGGCCAATAGGAGACAGGTAGAAGATGGACCGGCCAATAAGAGACAGGTAGAAGATGGACCGGCCAATAGGAGACAGGTAGAAGATGGACCGGCCAATAGGAGACAGGTAGAGGATGGACCGGCCAATAGGAAACAGGTAGAGGATGGACCGGCCAATAGGAAACAGGCAGAGGATGGACCGGCCAATAGGAAACAGGCAGAGGATGGACCAGCCGATAGGAGACAGGCAGAGGATGGACCGGCCAATAGGAAACAGGCAGAGGATGGACCAGCCGATAGGAGACAGGTAGAGGATGGACCGGCCAATAGGAGACAGGTAGAGGATGGACCAGGCCCTCTGTCATTTTAATCTCTCATTCCTTCCTAAATCTTCTTTCATTCACACTCAGGTTTTTAGACCATTCACCTGTTCATCCATCATTTGGCCACGCCCACATCCAGGAGAGGACACCTGACAGCTGATCACCTGTACCTGACATGTTCATAGAAGTGTTTACATGTCTCTGTTCTGACCCCCCCAGAGCCCGCCCAGGTCCAGAGCCCCACAGCGACCCACTCGGCGAGGGATGACTACCTGAAGGTGTACTGGCGTGCGGCTGCAGGTGACGTGGACTCGTACCAGGTGTTCATCAAACACAACAATGTGTTCCTGCAGAACCAGACCCTGCTGAAGACCCAGAACGAGTGCGTGTTCCACGGCCTGGTCCCCGGTAGACTCTACACCGTCCAGGTCACCACGCACAGCGGGACGTACCAGAGCAGCGTCTCCACGCATGGACGGACCCGTGAGTGACCTCTGATGCCTCTGATGCTCTAAAAGACCTGGGGTCATTCAAAAGGTCCAAAAATTACCTCCAAAGTCCTTTCCTATCCACTTCTCCTTAACCCCGGGGAAAAAGGTCACAGGGTCAAGGAAAGTAGGGAGTAAGAGGACAGGAAAGGAGGGAGTAAGAGGATAGGAAAGTAGGGAGTAAGAGGACAGGAAAGGAGGGAGTAAGAGGATAGGAAAGGAGGGAGTAAGAGGATAGGAAAGGAGGGAGTAAGAGGATTGGAAAGGAGGGAGTAATAGGATAGGAAAGGGGGGAGTAGGTGGATAGGAAAGGAAAGGGGGGAGTAGGTGGATAGGAAAGGAAAGGAGGGAGTAGGTGGATAGGAAAGGAAAGGAGGGAGTAGGAGGATAGGAGGTTTGATGGTGAATTCAACAGTTTAAATGGTGGTTAGTAAAGATACAGTCGAAGTGATCACTTGTTCTGACGAGCAGTCAACAGGTGTGTCACTTTAAATGAAGCTGACGCAAAGCATTGTGGGTCATTTTTACATCTCTCCTTTGTTAAAGGATGCTCCAGTGTTTCCTAGGCTAAAGGAGAGAATAAAGGAAGTATTGAAGCTCCTTACTTTTATCATGGCCCACACTAAAATACTTTAGGTTAGGAACCTTCCTAAGCTAAATGGACTATTGGAATGGAGCCCTGGATTCTGGATCAGGACTGGGACTGAGATTTTTATTGAGATCAGGGATATTCGGGTGAAATCTCTGATTCTAGTAAAAAGAAATGATGTGAGAACCGCTTTGACGTCCTAAACTGCCTCGCAGTGGATGAACGGGTGTCTTCAGTCTTAAGGTGGCTTTCATATTAGGGCCCCGGACCCGGATCAGAGTGCACTTGAGCCCAAAGTTCGGTTCGTTCGGGTAGTGTGAATGCAAACGAGCCCGGGCCCGGGCCCACATGGGGAGGTGGTCTCGGGCGCGATTCAAGTGGACTCTGGCTCAGTTCAGATGAGATGTGAATGCAACCATGCTCGGTACGGGACAGAGCGCCCTATCAGCTTTATGACATCATCGTAAAAACTAAACTTCTTTCCACAGCGCGGCAGTTTGTTCACATGTTTCCTCAATAAAGGGAAATCATCAGAATCCAGTCATAAACGGTCTGCTGTGACTCACCTTACAGATGAACACTAGGTGGAGTCAGTGAGAGGAGGAGCAAAGGCATTAAAGTCTCCTGTCACCTCAGAAACCGCTGTGTCAGCGCAGCGTGAGCCCGTTTCCTCTGAGCTGTAGTAGATGTGCAGATATGAGGAGAGAAGAACTACCATCTGAAACCTGATTTTAATCATCCATGGCTGCAGGATGGACTTTAATCTGGGTCAAAGCAAAAGTAGTCATGACCCCAGTGGTTGCCATGGTGGCATCTTCTCTCTCCTCCTTGTTGGGGTTGTAAACTGGCTACATGCATACCGCCACCTGCTGTTTCAGACAGTAAATACACAAGTGGGCCCGGGCATGGATCGATGATGCAAGGGTAAAATCACGGGGGGGGGGGGCAAGAATCGTAACAGTGAAACAACTGGGCCTGCTATTAAAGCGCCCTACATCTCAGCAAAATCATACAACCGTTAAAACCCTAGAACCATAGAAACCTTAGAACCATAGAACCATAGAAACCATAGAAACCATAGAACCATAGAAATGTAGAGACCATAGAACCATAGAAACCATAGAACCATAGAAACATAGAAACCATAGAAACCATAGAACCATAGAAACATAGAAACCATAGAACCAAAGAAACCATGGAACCATAGAAACATAGAAACCATAGAAACCATAGAAACATAGAAACCATAGAAAATATAGAAACCATAGAACCATAGAAACATAGAAACCATAAAACCATAGAACCATAGAAACCATAGAACCATAGAAACCTAAGAACCATAGAAACCATAGAAACATAGAAACCTAAGAACCATAGAAACCATAGAAACCATAGAACCATAGAAACCTAAGAACCATAGAAACCATAGAAACATAGAAACCATAGAACCATAGAAACCATAGAACCATAGAACCATAGAAACCATAGAAACATAGAAACCATAGAAAATATAGAAACCATAGAACCATAGAAACATAGAAACCATAAAACCATAGAAACCATAGAAACCATAGAAACATAGAACCATAGAAAACATAGAACCCATAGAACCATAGAAACCATAGAAACCATAGAAACATAGAACCATAGAAAACATAGAAACCATAGAACCATAGAAAACATAGAACCATATAAACCATAGAACCATAGAAACCATAGAAACATAGAACCATAGAAAACATAAAAACCATAGAACCATAGAAACCATAGAACCATAGAAACCATAGAAAATATAGAAACCATAGAACCATAGAAACATAGAACCATAGAAACCTTAGAACCCTAGAAACCATAAAACCATAGAACCATAGAAACCATAGAACCATAGAACCATAGAAACCATAGAACCATAGAAACCATAGAAACCATACAAACATAGAACCATAAAACCATAGAACCATAGAAACCATAGAACCATAGAAACCTTAGAACCATAGAAACCATAGAACCATAGAAACCTTAGAACCATAGAAACCATAGAACCATAGAAACATAGAAACCATAGAACCATAGAAACCTTAGAACCATAGAAACCATAGAACCATAGAAACCATAGAACCATAGAAACCATAGAAACCATAGAACCATAGAAACCATAGAAAACATAGAACCATAGAAACCGTAGAACCATAGAAAACATAGAGCCATAGAAACCATAGAACCATAGAAACCATAGAAAACATAGAACCATAGAGCCATAGAACCATTGGAACCATAGAACCTTGGAACCATAGAAACCTTAGAACCTTAGAACCATAGAAACCTTAGAACCATAGAACCATAGAAACCATAGAACCATAGAAACAATAGAACCATAGAAACCTAAGAACCATAAAACCATAGAACCATAGAAACTATAAAACCATAGAACCATAGAAACCATGGAACCATAGAAACCATAGAACCATAGAAACCATAAAACCATAGAACCATAGAAACCATAGAACCATAGAACCATAGAAACCATAGAACCATAGAACCATAGAAAACATAGAGCCATAGAACCATAGAAACCGTAGAACCATAGAAAAGATAGAACCATAGAAACCATAGAACCATAGAAACCATAGAAAACATAGAACCATAGAACCATAGATAACA
The DNA here is from genome assembly GCF_018320785.1 of Cheilinus undulatus. Lineage (NCBI taxonomy): Eukaryota > Metazoa > Chordata > Actinopteri > Labriformes > Labridae > Cheilinus > Cheilinus undulatus. The sequence continues at coordinate 431,942 of NC_054873.1, forward strand.
TAGAACTATAGAACCCATAGAAAACATAGAACCATGGAACCATAGAAACCGTAGAACCATAGAAAACATAGAGCCATAGAAACTATAGAAAACATAGAACCATAGAACCATAGAAAACATAGAACCATAGATCCATAGAAAACATAGAACCATAGAACCATAGAAACCATAGAAAACATAAAACCACAGAACCATAGAAACTGTAGAACCATAGAAAACATAGAACCATAGAACCATAGAAACCGTAGAACCATAGAAAACATAGAACCATAGAAACCATAGAAACCATAGAACCATAGAAACCGTAGAACCATAGAAAAAATAGAGCCATAGAAACCATAGAAAACATAGAACCATAGAACCATAGAAACCTTAGAACCTTAGAACCATAGAAACTGTAGAACCATAGAAACCATAGAAAACATAGAACCATAGAACCATAGAACCATAGAAACCATAGAACCATAGAAACCGTAGAACCATAGAAACCATAGAACCATAGAACCATAGAGCCATAGAACCATAGAAACCTTAGAACCTTAGAACCATAGAAACCTTAGAACCTTAGAACCATAGAAACCATAGAACCATAGAAACCATAGAAACCATAGAACCATAGAAACCATAGAAACCATAGAACCATAGAAAACATAGAAAACATAGAACCATATAAACCATAGAACCATAGAAACCATAAAACCATAGAACCATAGAAACCATAGAACCATAGAACCATAGAAACCATAGAACCATAGAACCATAGAAAACATAGAACCATAGAACCATAGAAAACATAGAACCATAGAAACCATAGAACCATAGAACCATAGAAACCATAGAAACCATAGAAACCATAGAACCATAGAACTATAGAAAACATAGAAAACATAGAACCATAGAACCATAGAAACCATAGAAACCATAAAACCATAGAAACCATAGAACCATAGAAACCATAGAAACCATAGAACCATAGAGCCATAGAACCATAGAAACCATAGAACCATAGAAACCATAGAAACCATAGAACCATAGAAAACATAGAAAACATAGAACCATATAAACCATAGAACCATAGAAACCATAAAACCATAGAACCATAGAAACCATAGAACCATAGAACCATAGAAACCATAGAACCATAGAACCATAGAACCATAGAAAACATAGAGCCATAGAACCATAGAAACCGTAGAACCATAGAAAAGATAGAACCATAGAAACCATAGAACCATAGAAACCATAGAAAACATAGAACCATAGAACCATAGAAACCATAGAACCATAGAACCATAGAAACCATAGAAACCATAGAACCATAGAAACCATAGAACCATAAAACCATAGAAACCATAGAAACCATAGAACCATAGAGCCATAGAACCATAGAACCATAGAAACATAGAAACCATAGAAACCATAGAACCATAGAAACCATAGAACCATAGAACCATAGAAACCATAGAACCATAGAAAACATAGAAAACATAGAACCATAGAACCAAAGAAACCATAAAACCATAGAAACCATAGACACCATAGAAACATAGAACCATAGAAAACATAGAACCCATAGAACCATAGAAACCATAGAAACCATAGAACCATAGAAACCATAGAAACCATAGAACCATAGAAACCATACAACCATAGAAACCATAGTACCATAGAGCCATAGAACCATAGAAACCATAGAACCATAGAGCCATAGAACCATAGAAACCATAGAAACCATAGAACCATAGAACCCTAGAAACCATAGAAACCATAGAACCATAGAAACCATAGAAACATAGAGCCATAGAACCATAGAACCATAGAACCATAGAAAACATAGAACCATATAAACCATAGAACCATAGAAACCATAGAAACCATAGAAACATAGAACCATAGAAAACATAAAAACCATAGAACCATAGAAACCATAGAACCATAGAAACCATAGAAAATATAGAAACCATAGAAACCATAGAAAACATAAAAACCATAGAACCATAGAAACCATAGAACCATAGAACCATAGAAAACATAGAAACCATAAAACCATAGAACCATAGAAAATATAGAAACCATAAAACCATAGAAACATAGAACCATAGAAAACATAGAACCATAGAACCATAGAACCATAGAAAATATAGAAACCATAGAACCATAGAACCATAGAAACCATGGAAAATATAGAAACCATAGAAACCATAGAAACCATAGAAACATAGAACCATAGAACCATAGAACCCATAGAACCATAGAAACCATAGAAACCATAGAACCATAGAAACCATAGAACCATAAAACCATAGAAACCATAGAACCATAGAGCCATAGAACCATAGAACCATAGAAACATAGAAACCATAGAAACCATAGAACCATAGAAACCATAGAACCATAGAGCCATAGAACCATAGAACCATAGAACCATAGAAACCATAGAACCATAGAGCCATAGAACCATAGAAACCATAGAACCATAGAGCCATAGAACCATAGAACCATAGAACCATAGAAACCATAGAACCATAGAAACCATAGAAAATATAGAAACCATAGAAACCATAGAAAACATAAAAACCATAGAACCATAGAAACCATAGAACCATAGAACCATAGAAAACATAGAAACCGTAAAACCATAGAACCATAGAAAATATAGAAACCATAGAAACCATAGAAACATAGAACCATAGAAAACATAGAACCATAGAACCATAGAAACATAGAAACCATAGAACCATAGAAACCACAGAACCATAGAGCCATAGAACCATAGAACCATAGAAACCATAGAACCATAGAAACCATAGAAAATATAGAAACAATAGAACCATAGAACCAAAGAAACCATAAAACCATAGAAACCATAGACACCATAGAAACATAGAACCATAGAAAACATAGAACCCATAGAACCATAGAAACATAGAAACCATAGAACCATAGAAACCACAGAACCATAGAGCCATAGAACCATAGAACCATAGAAACCATAGAACCATAGAAACCATAGAAAATATAGAAACCATAGAACCATAGAACCATAGAACCATAGAAACCATAGAACCATAGAGCCATAGAACCATAGAACCATAGAAACCATAGAACCATAGAAACCATAGAAACCATAGAACCATAGAGCCATAGAACCATAGAAACCATAGAACCATAGAGCCATAGAACCATAGAACCATAGAACCATAGAAACCATAGAACCATAGAAACCATAGAAAATATAGAAACCATAGAAACCATAGAAAACATAAAAACCATAGAACCATAGAAACCATAGAACCATAGAACCATAGAAAACATAGAAACCGTAAAACCATAGAACCATAGAAAATATAGAAACCATAGAAACCATAGAAACATAGAACCATAGAAAACATAGAACCATAGAACCATAGAACCATAGAAAATATAGAAACCATAGAACCATAGAACCATAGAAACCATAGAAAATATAGAAACCATAGAAACCATAGAAACATAGAAACCATAGAAACCATAGAAACATAGAACCATAGAACCATAGAACCATAGAAACCATAGAACCATAGAAACCATAGAAACCATAGAACCATAGAAACCATAGAACCATAAAACCATAGAAACCATAGAACCATAGAGCCATAGAACCATAGAACCATAGAAACATAGAAACCATAGAAACCATAGAACCATAGAAACCATAGAACCATAGAGCCATAGAACCATAGAACCATAGAACCATAGAAACATAGAAACCATAGAACCATAGAAACCATAGAACCATAGAGCCATAGAACCATAGAACCATAGAAACCATAGAACCATAGAAACCATAGAAAATATAGAAACCATAGAACCATAGAACCCATAGAACTATAGAAACCATAGAAAATATAGAAACAATAGAACCATAGAACCAAAGAAACCATAAAACCATAGAAACCATAGACACCATAGAAACATAGAACCATAGAAAACATAGAACCCATAGAACCATAGAAAACACAGAAACCATAGAACCATAGAACCATAGAAACCATAGAACCATAGAAACCATAGAACCATAGAAACCATAGAAACCATAGAACCATAGAAACCATACAACCATAGAAACCATAGTACCATAGAGCCATAGAACCATAGAAACCATAGAACCATAGAGCCATAGAACCATAGAAACCATAGAACCATAGAGCCATAGAACCATAGAAACCATAGAAACCATAGAACCATAGAAACCATAGAACCATAAAACCATAGAAACCATAGAAACCATAGAACCATAGAGCCATAGAACCATAGAACCATAGAAACATAGAAACCATAGAAACCATAGAACCATAGAAACCATAGAACCATAGAGCCATAGAACCATAGAACCATAGAAACATAGAAACCATAGAACCATAGAAACCACAGAACCATAGAGCCATAGAACCATAGAACCATAGAAACCATAGAACCATAGAAACCATAGAAAATATAGAAACCATAGAACCATAGAACCATAGAAACCATAGAACCATAGAGCCATAGAACCATAGAACCATAGAAACCATAGAACCATAGAAACCATAGAAACCATAGAACCATAGAGCCATAGAACCATAGAAACCATAGAACCATAGAGCCATAGAACCATAGAACCATAGAACCATAGAAACCATAGAACCATAGAACCATAGAAACCATAGAACCATAGAAACCATAGAACCATAGAGCCATAGAACCATAGAACCATAGAAACCATAGAACCATAGAAACCATAGAAAATATAGTAACATAGAACCATAGAAAACATAGAACCCATAGAACCATAGAAACCATAGAAACCATAGAAACATAGAACCATAGAAAACATAGAAACCATAGAAAACATAGAACCATATAAACCATAGAACCATAGAAACCATAGAAACCATAGAAACATAGAACCATAGAAAACATAGAACCATATAAACCATAGAACCATAGAAACCATAGAAACCATAGAAACATAGAACCATAGAAAACATAAAAACCATAGAACCATAGAAACCATAGAACCATAGAAACCATAGAAAATATAGAAACCATAGAAACCATAGAAAACATAAAAACCATGGAACCATAGAAACCATAGAACCATAGAACCATAGAAAACATAGAAACCATAAAACCATAGAACCATAGAAAATATAGAAACCATAGAAACCATAGAAACATAGAACCATAGAAAACATAGAACCATAGAACCATAGAACCATAGAAAATATAGAAACCATAGAACCATAGAACCATAGAAACCATAGAAAATAAAGAAACCATAGAAACCATAGAACCATAGAAACCATAGAAACCATAGAAACATAGAACCATAGAACCATAGAAACCATAGAACCATAGAAACCATAGAAACCATAGAACCATAGAAACCATAGAACCATAAAACCATAGAAACCATAGAAACCATAGAACCATAGAGCCATAGAACCATAGAACCATAGAAACATAGAAACCATAGAAACCATAGAACCATAGAAACCATAGAACCATAGAGCCATAGAACCATAGAACCATAGAACCATAGAAACATAGAAACCATAGAACCATAGAAACCATAGAACCATAGAGCCATAGAACCATAGAACCATAGAAACCATAGAACCATAGAAACCATAGAAAATATAGAAACCATAGAACCATAGAACCATAGAAACCATAGAACCATAGAGCCATAGAACCATAGAACCATAGAAACCATAGAACCATAGAAACCATAGAAACCATAGAACCATAGAGCCATAGAACCATAGAAACCATAGAACCACAGAACCATAGAAACCATAGAACCATAGAAACCATAGAACCATAGAGCCATAGAACCATAGAACCATAGAAACCATAGAACCATAGAAACCATAGAAAATATAGAAACCATAAAACCATAGAAACCATAGAAACCATAGAAACATAGAACCATAGAAAACATAGAACCCATAGAACCATAGAAACCATAGAAACCATAGAAACATAGAACCATAGAAAACATAGAAACCATAGAACCATAGAAAACATAGAACCATATAAACCATAGAACCATAGAAACCATAGAAACCATAGAAACATAGAACCATAGAAAACATAGAACCATATAAACCATAGAACCATAGAAACCATAGAAACCATAGAAACATAGAACCATAGAAAACATAAAAACCATAGAACCATAGAAACCATAGAACCATAGAAACCATAGAAAATATAGAAACCATAGAAACCATAGAAAACATAAAAACCATAGAACCATAGAAACCATAGAACCATAGAACCATAGAAAACATAGAAACCATAAAACCATAGAACCATAGAAAATATAGAAACCATAGAAACCATAGAAACATAGAACCATAGAAAACATAGAACCATAGAACCATAGAACCATAGAAAATATAGAAACCATAGAACCATAGAACCATAGAAACCATAGAAAATATAGAAACCATAGAAACCATAGAAACATAGAAACCATAGAACCATAGAACCATAGAAACATAGAAACCATAGAACCATAGAACCATAGAACCATAGAAACCATAGAACCATGGAACCATAGAAACCATAGAACCATAGAAACCATAGAACCATAGAACCATAGAACCATAGAAACCATAGAACCATGGAACCATAGAAACCATGGAAACCATAGAACCATAGAACCAACGGCGGTGGCATTCAGACCAGAGGAGCGAGGGATGGTCTCCATAGTAACGGCTCCAAACATCTAAACTCACGGGGCTGACTGCTGGCCTAAAGGTCGTCACGGAGACCTGCAGATGTTAGAGAGCAAGGTCATCCTCAGCCCTCTACCTACAACCCTGGTGCATTAGTGCCCCCTGCTGGTGTGGAGCATTGATCAGAATATCTGAGAGGACTCTACTGAAACCTGAAGGACCATTCTGCCCAGTTTACAGAGACTGTACGCTCCAGAACGCCCCAGAATCACCAAACCTGGAATCATCAGACCAGGTCAGAAGTGATGGATCCCAGATTTCAGCTCTGGTAGAACCCTCTCTACCCACTAAATACACTTTAGTCCATTTGACCTGGAGCACAGGTTCCTGACCTTTACCCCCACCCCAGGACCCCTTAGAAAATGTAGGGGTGCACGATAACTATCGGGCCGATAACAGGAAATTATTACGTCATTCTTATCGGTCTGATATCATTACTACGAGTCCCGATAACATCTATATTTTTGTCAGTACGGCAGTGCTGGTGTTTGTTTTCTTTCTCAGGAGACTACACATTCCGAAACAGCAGGTGGCGCCGCAGTACACGACCTGCTATTAAAGCACCAAAGAAGAAGAGAAAGTAGCAGACCCTGTGCTAAAATGCTAACAACACGGTGGCGTTATTCAGTGTTTATGGGGAGGATAACACGACCATGTGTGTAGAATCTGCAAAGCTCCCAAAGAGTAGAAAGAAGTCCTCGACGGATCTTCTAAGTCACTGATAGTCATCATCCTAACGACGGTAAAACGAAGCGGCAGCAGCCACTAGCCTCAGCGGGCATTAGCAGGCGTTGAAAACTGCAGAAAGCTTGCCAGAGCCAAAAGGCCCAACGCTATAATAACAAAATCAGTCTGACAGTCTCCTGATCCATCACTGCTTTCATAGACGTAGACCTGCCTGCTCTGGTTGACGTGGTTTCATTCAGTCTGATCCACGTTAGGAACAGAAGTTAGCCACAGACCACGGAGGACTTCACATCCTTAACCTATCTCTGATATGACTGATGGCAGTGCATATTTTTAATCTGTATGTCAAACATCAGCTCGCTTTAATTCTGGCTTAAGCAAAAAACAAAAACAAAAAAAACCCAGACCCCCAAATATCTCCATCTGTTAATCATAACAGCCTGTTATCATCTGGTTTTATGAGGGTAAACTGTCTGTCAGCTGTTTGTGTCTGCTGTACTTGGTACACAAATATTTAACTAAAAACAGTGAACTATAATAACAGTTATAAAGTCAGAATAGTTCTCTGTTTTTGAAAAGCATGAGTGATATTAGTTAAAACTAGTTATAAATATCTTTGCTCACTACATATTAACCCCTTCTTACCCCCAGATGTGCATAAACACATCAAATAAACTTCTTTTGTTAAATCAACAATTGAAAAAAATATATGGGTTATTGGTTATCGGTATCGGTTCAGAAAAATGTAAACAACAGTTTAAATTATTTTACTGACCAGATCCAAACGTATCAGGCCTACAGACACTGGTTGATAAGGATGATCTATTATCATATTGTTTTAATTTTATTTTTATTATCACAGGGAATTAGAACCACATAAAAATAATAATAAAGAGGATCTGTTGAAATTCTCAGGTTAAAAAAGTCATGGATTTAAGAGAAAAATGGTCATTTTTGACAGTAAAAGTGAAAAGTGTTAGTGGACCAAAACGTTTAATTTTTAAATCAAACATCAAAAATCAAACCGTTGTTCTCAGTTTGGTTTCTTCCACATTTTTGTCTTTTAAATTGTGTAAATGTATTTTTTAAAACTTGACATTTTTAGAGATTTGAATGTCCAAATTTTAGACTTTTAAACTCTGAAATTCTGAGTCTGTTTTTTTGTAGACGTTTTAATCTCAAAAATACCTTTTCACCCCCAAATTTCCACTTTTTGCCCAGAACTGAAAGGATCCTCTGAATGTCTTGTAGACCGGACTGGGAACGCCTGACAGACCGGGTAGAGCTTTGGCGTGCTCTTGCTAGGACTGGATGAAGGGTCTGAGTGTTCTGAGTGAGTGAAATCTCCTGGGTGAAGGCGTGTGGGGTAAAAGAAAGACTCCCAGAACAATAGGCGACTCCAGCAACCGTGGACCAGAACCAGACTCAGGGTTCTGATGGTTCTGTGATGAAACGTTGGAGGACCTTTCAGAAGAGTTCTCAGGTTTTAGTCTGAGTACTTTTAGGAGGTACAGGAGTTTTAATCCTGTCCTGTCTCTGTCCGTCCACAGTCCCAGCGGCGGTCCGGTCCCTGGTTCTGGCCGGACAGGGGACGGAGGAGCTTCAGGTGAGGTGGGAGGCGGCTCCAGGTGACGTGGATCACTATGAGGTTCAGCTCCTGTTCAACGACATGAAGGTGTTTCCTCCCATCACGCTGGGAAGCGGCGTGGACCGGTGTGTCCTGTCCTCTCTAACGCCGGGACGCCTCTACAAGATCCTGGTGTCCACGTTCAGCGGTCCCAACCAGAAGGCCCGCTTCATTGAGGGACGCACAGGTGAGCCTGCCGACAACGCCAACCGCCGCCAGGACTACTCTGAAGAATTTATGAATCCTTTATGGTTTCAAATCAGTTGAGGGACTCTGAGACCTGTTTCACAGACATCACAATAAGAACACGATAGCTAAACCGCGGCATCTGATCTCTGGATTATCACTGTTTTTTTACTCACAAACATTTTCAACACAAAATATCTGAATTCATGTTTTTGATACTTAATGATTCAGATCACATTTTCATCAGCTCAGTCTCTGTTCCTTTATGAATCGATGAAAATGTTAATGATCAATAAAACAATCAATGGTTACATTTTCTATCATTCCGATTAAATCAGTTCAAGATCTATCCCTTCAGTTTGAATTCAAAGGTACTTTTATTACTTTATTCTGTAAATCCAGGGACTTTTACAACCTCTACTTTTATCTTGTTAATTTCTGTAACTCATCTGTGCTCTGATTGGTCAGCACCACAGATCTGATTGGCTGGGTTAGGGTTAGAGGGTGGGGTTTGACTGAGGCGTCTGTGTCTGACAGTATCTCGTCCACCCTAGATCTCAGCAGTGATATCAGATAATATCCTAATGCTCCTGGAATACTCCTGGAGGGATCATGGAATACTCCTGGAATACTCCTGGAGTGATCCTGGAATATTCCTGGAGGGATCCTGGATTACTCCTGGAATAATCCTGGAATACTCCTGGAGGGATCATGGAAACTCCTGGAATACTCCTGGAGTGATCCTGGATTACTCCTGGAATAATCCTGGAGGGATCATAGAAAACTCCTGGAATACTCCTGGAGGGACCATAGAAAACTCCTGGAATACTCCTGGAGGGATCATGAAATACTCCTGGAAAACTCCTGGAATACTCCTGGAGTACTCCTGGAATACTCCTGGAATAGTCCTGGAATACTCCTGGAATAGTCCTGGAAAACTCCTGGAATGATACTGGAATACTCCTGGAATACTCCTGTAGTAATTCTGGAATAATTCTGGAATACTCCTGGAATAATCCTGGAATACTCCTGGAGTAATCCTGGAATACTACTCCAAACATGATGTTAACATTTGTTCATTTTCTTTTCTTTCTATTTTCCAAACCTGTAACTCATCTGTGCTCTGATTGGTCAGCATCATGGATCTAATTGGGGGGTTAGGGGGTGGGGTTTGACTGAGGTGTCTGTGTCTGACTGTGTCTCATCCTTCCTAGTTCCCAGCAGAGTGAGGAACATCCAGGTGAGTAACGGCGGCGACAGCAGCAGCCTACAGGTGAGCTGGACACCTGGCCATGGCGACGTGGACGGCTACTCCGTCTTCCTGTTCAGACAGAGCCGACGCCTGGACGTCCGCCTCGTCCTCAAACAGCAGAACGAGGTGACGTTTGGATCTCTGCAGCCCGGACAGACGTACGACGTGATGGTGCAGACGATGAGCGGCGAGCTGCAGAACAACAGTACCGCCTCTGGACGCACAGGTACACAGCAGGGGGCGGGGCTTGACCACCACGGCTGTCACTGTGGTGGAGATTTCTGGTCAATAATATGTTCTAAAGGATGCATGTATTTATAAGACGTCTGCAGAGAGAGAGAGTCCAGGAAGAGCTGAGAACAAAGTCCTGGAGACGGTCTAAGACCTGGTCTATGTAGGTCGTGGTTTGGAGATTTCAGTCTGGATCTGGCTCACCTGAGCTCCTCTCCTCTAAAATTAAACCAGATCTGAACATGAAGCTGTTCTGATGCTGGTCTTTGTGTGTCCAGTTCCCTCCGCAGTGACCGGGCTGCAGGTCGACGACCTCGTCTCCACCTGTAGTTTCCAGGTGAGCTGGCAGGCGGCGCTGGGAGTGGCGGACGGTTACGCCGTGCAGCTCCAGGATGACAGAGGAAGTCTCGTCCAGAACACCTCTCAGCTGTACGGACTCAACAGCTTCAGGTTTGACCGCCTCACTCCAGGGAAGAAGTACAGAGTCCTGGTCCAAACCCTTAGCGGAGTGGTCCAGAGCCAGGGGGTCAGCGCCGAGGCTCGCACACGTAAGACTTCCTGTTGGTACTTCAAAAATAAAAGACGAGCTGTGAAAGAATATGTACCAATCAGACAGTTATTGATGAAAGTGATTATGGGTAAAATAACCAGAGGAAGAAGAAGTCTGACATCAGCAGAGACCCAAATAAAGTCAGAGTATTGATTATCAGTCTAACGTCCCCTCAGGTCCCGCCGCCGTCTCTGACCTGTCCGTTAAATCTAACTCCACCTCCAGTCTGAGCTTCATCTGGGCTCCAGCTGACGGAGAGTTCCAGATATACCAGGTCTCTCTGTTTCAGCGGGACGGCTCTCTGCAGGAAACCCGCCGACTTCGCCCTAATGTCCAGCACGTCTCCTTCCAGGGACTCACGCCTGGAGCCCCCTACAGGCTGGAGGTGGTGACGCACAGCGGGGGATACAGCAACCACACCACCCTGTGGGCGAGGACAGGTGAGTGAGTGAGGACAGGTGAGTGAGTGAGGACAGGTGAGTGAGTGAGGACAGGTGAGTGAGTAATTTTATGATCAACTTTGTCTCCTGTTCTGTCCTCAGTCCCAGCGGCCACGGCGTCTCTCCGAGCTCACAGTGGGAACCAGTCTGATATTCTCCTGGTGGACTGGGATCGTGCTCCTGGTGTTCTGAGTGGTTACCAGCTGATTCTCTCCAAAGTTGACGGCTCCCAGCTTGCCTTGCAGCAGCTGGGGTCAGAGGTCACTGAGTCTGTCTTCTCACGTCTGGTCCCAGGCCGTCTGTACCGAGTGGAGCTGCTGAGCATGAGCGGTGACCTGAGGAACCAAGCCAGAACACTGGGCCGAACAGGTGAAAACCTTAGCTATATGTTTGAAAAATATCCTGGAATACTCCTGGCATACTCCTGGAAAACTCCTGGAATACTCCTGGAGGGATCCTTGAATACTCCTGGAATATTCCTGGAGTGATCCTGGAATACTCCTGGAATACTCCTGGAGTAAACCTGGAAAACTCCTGGAATAATCCTGGAATACTCCTGGAATAACCTTGAAATACTCCTGGAGTGATCCTGGAATACTCCTGGAATAGACCTGGAAAACTCCTGGAGTAATCCTGGAATACTCCTGGAGTAATCCTGGAATAATCCTGGAGTAGTCCTTGAATACTCCTGGAATAATCCTGGAATAATCCTGGTGTAATCCTGGAATACTCCTGGAGTAATCCTGGATTAGTCCTGGAGTAATCCTGGAATAACCCTGGAGTAGTCCTTGAATACTCCTGGCATACTCCTGGAATAATCCTGGAGTAAACCTGGAAAACTACTGGAATATTCCTGGAATACTCCTGGAATTACCTTGAAATACTCCTGGGGTGATCCTGGAATACTCCTGGAATAGACCTGGAATACTCCTGGAGTAATCCTGGAATAATCCTGGAGTAATCCTGGAGTGATCCTGGAATAATACTGGAGTTGTCCTTGAATACTCCTGGAGTAATCCTGGAATAATCCTGGAGTAATCCTGGAGTGATCCTGGAATAATCCTGGAATAATCCTGGAATGCTCCTGGAATAATTCTGGAATAATCCTGGAGTAATCCTTGAATACTCCTGGAAAAACCTTGAAATACTCCTGGAGTGATCCTGGAATACTCCTGGAATAGACCTGGAAAACTCCTGGAGTAATCCTGGAATACTCCTGGAGTAATCCTGGAATAATCCTGGAGTAGTCCTTGAATACACCTGGAATAATCCTGGAATAATCCTGATGTAATCCTGGAATACTCCTGGAGTAATCCTGGAATAATCCTGGAGTGATCCTGGAATAATCCTGGAGTAGTCCTTGAATACTCCTGGAATAATCCTGGAATAATCCCGGTGTAATCCTGGAATACTCCTGGAGTAATCCTGGAATAATCCTGGAGTGATCCTGGAATAACCCTGGAGTAGTCCTTGAATACTCCTGGCATACTCCTGGAATAATCCTGGAGTAAACCTGGAAAACTACTGGAATATTCCTGGAATACTCCTGGAATTACCTTGAAATACTCCTGGGGTGATCCTGGAATACTCCTGGAATAGACCTGGAATACTCCTGGAGTAATCCTGGAATAATCCTGGAGTAATCCTGGAGTGATCCTGGAATAATACTGGAGTTGTCCTTCAATACTCCTGGAGTAATCCTGGAATAATCCTGGAGTAATCCTGGAGTGATCCTGGAATAATCCTGGAATAATCCTGGAATACTCCTGGAATAATTCTGGAATAATCCTGGAGTAGTCCTTGAATACTCCTGGAATAATCCTGGTGTAATCCCGGAATACTCCTGGAGTAATCCTGGAATAATCCTGGAGTAATCCTGGAATAACCCTGGAGTAGTCCTTGAATACTCCTGGCATACTCCTGGAATAATCCTGGAGTGAACCTGGAAAACTCCTGGAATATTCCTGGAATACTCCTGGAATAACCTTGAAATACTCCTGGAGTGATCCTGGAATACTCCTGGAATAGACCTGGAATACTCCTGGAGTAATCCTGGAATACTCCTGGAGTAATCCTGGAATGATCCTGGAGTAATCCTGGAGTGATCCTGGAATAATCCTGGACTTGTCCTTGAATACTCCTGGAGTAATCCTGGAATAATCCTGGAGTAGTCCTTGAATACTCCTGGAATAATTCTGGAATAATCCTGGAGTAGTCCTTGAATACTCCTGGAATAATCCTGGAGTGATCCTGGAATACTCCTGGAATAGACCTGGAATACTCCTGGCATACTCCTGGAATAATCCTGGAGTGAACCTGGAAAACTCCTGGAATATTCCTGGAATACTCCTGGAATAACCTTGAAATACTCCTGGAGTGATCCTGGAATACTCCTGGAATAGACCTGGAATACTCCTGGAGTAATCCTGGAATACTCCTGGAATGATCCTGGAGTAATCCTGGAGTGATCCTGGAATAATCCTGGACTTGTCCTTGAATACTCCTGGAGTAATCCTGGAATAATCCTGGAGTAATCCTGGAGTGATCCTGGAATAATCCTGGAGTAGTCCTTCAATACTCCTGGAATAATTCTGGAATAATCCTGGAGTAGTCCTTGAATACTCCTGGAATAATCCTGGAATAATCCTGGTGTAATCCTGGTGTAATCCTGGAATACTCCTGGAATAATCCTGGAATAATCCTGGATTGATCCTGGAATAACCCTGGAGTAGTCCTCTAATACTCCCAGAATACTACTGGAGTAAACCTGGAAAACTCCTGGAATATTCCTGGAACACTCCTGGAATAACCTTGAAATACACCTGGAGTGATCCTGGAATACTCCTGGAATAGACCTTGAATACTCCTGGAGTAATCCTGGAATAATCCTGGAGTAATCCTGGAGTGATCCTGGAATAATCCTGGAATAATCCTGGAATTCTCCTGGAATACTCCTGGAATAACCTTGAAATACTCCTGGAGTGATCCTGGAATACTCCTGGAATAGAGCTGTAATACTCCTGGAGTAATCCTGGAATACTCCTGGAGTAATCCTGGAATAATCTTGGAGTGATCCTGGAATAATCCTGGAGTAGTCCTTGAATACACCTGGAATAATCCTGGAATAATCCTGGTGTAATCCTGGAATACTCCTGGAGTAATCCTGGAATAATCTTGGAGTGATCCTGGAATAACCCTGAAGTAGTCCTTGAATACTCCTGGCATACTCCTGGAATAATCCTGGAGTAAACCTGGAAAACTCCTGGAATATTCCTGGAATACTCCTGGAATAACCTTGAAATACTCCTGGAGTGATCCTGGAATACTCCTGGAATAGACCTGTAATACTCCTGGAGTAATCCTGGAGTAATCCTGGAGTGAGCCTGGAATAATCCTGGAATATTCCTGGAACACTCCTGGAATAACCTTGAAATACACCTGGAGTGATCCTGGAATAGACCTGGAATACTCCTGGAATAACCTTGAAATACTCCTGGAGTGATCCTGGAATACTCCTGGAATAGACCTGGAATACTCCTGGAGTAATCCTGGAGTGATCCTGGAATAATCCTGGAATAATCCTGGAGTAATCCTGGAGTGATCCTGGAATAATCCTGGAGTAGTCCTTGAATACTCCTGGAATAATTCTGGAATAATCCTGGATTAGTCCTTGAATACTCCTGGAATAATCCTGGAATAATCCTGGTGTAATCCTGGAATACTCCTGGAATAATCCTGGAATAATCCTGGATTGATCCTGGAAAAACCCTGGAGTAGTCCTCTAATACTCCTGGAATACTACTGGAGTAAACCTGGAAAACTCCTGGAATATTCCTGGAACACTCCTGGAATAACCTTGAAATACACCTGGAGTACTCCTGGAATAGACCTGGAATACTCCTGGAGTAATCCTGGAATACTCCTGGAGTAATCCTGGAATAATCCTGGAGTAATCCTGGAGTGATCCAGGAATAATCCTGGAGTTGTCCTTGAATACTCCTGGAATAATTCTGGAATAATCCTGGAGTAGTCCCTGGAAAACTCCTGGAATAATTCTGTAATAATCCTGGTGTAATCCTGGAATACTCCTAGAGTAATCCTGGAATAATCCTGGAGTGATCCTGGAATAACCCTGGAGTAGTCCTTGAATACTCCTGGAATTCTCCTGGAATACTCCTAGAACAACCTTGAAATACTCCTGGAGTGATCCTGGAATACTTCTGGAATAGACCTGGAATACTCCTGGAGTAATCCTGGAATACTCCTGGAGTAATCCTGGAATAATCCTGGAGTAATCCTGGAGTGATCCTGGAATAATACTGGAGTTGTCCTTCAATACTCCTGGAGTAATCCTGGAATAATCCTGGAGTAATCCTGGAGTGATCCTGGAATAATCCTGGAATAATCCTGGAATACTCCTGGAATAATTCTGGAATAATCCTGGAGTAGTCCTTGAATACTCCTGGAATAATCCTGGTGTAATCCCGGAATACTCCTGGAGTAATCCTGGAATAATCCTGGAGTAATCCTGGAATAACCCTGGAGTAGTCCTTGAATACTCCTGGCATACTCCTGGAATAATCCTAGAGTGAACCTGGAAAACTCCTGGAATATTCCTGGAATACTCCTGGAATAACCTTAAAATACTCCTGGAGTGATCCTGGAATACTCCTGGAATAGACCTGGAATACTCCTGGAGTAATCCTGGAATACTCCTGGAGTAATCCTGGAATGATCCTGGAGTAATCCTGGAGTGATCCTGGAATAATCCTGGACTTGTCCTTGAATACTCCTGGAGTAATCCTGGAATAATCCTGGAGTAATCCTGGAGTGATCCTGGAATAATCCTGGAGTAGTCCTTGAATACTCCTGGAATAATTCTGGAATAATCCTGGAGTAGTCCTTGAATACTCCTGGAATAATCCTGGAGTGATCCTGGAATACTCCTGGAATAGACCTGGAATACTCCTGGCATACTCCTGGAATAATCCTGGAGTGAACCTGGAAAACTCCTGGAATATTCCTGGAATACTCCTGGAATAACCTTGAAATACTCCTGGAGTGATCCTGGAATACTCCTGGAATAGACCTGGAATACTCCTGGAGTAATCCTGGAATACTCCTGGAATGATCCTGGAGTAATCCTGGAGTGATCCTGGAATAATCCTGGACTTGTCCTTGAATACTCCTGGAGTAATCCTGGAATAATCCTGGAGTAATCCTGGAGTGATCCTGGAATAATCCTGGAGTAGTCCTTCAATACTCCTGGAATAATTCTGGAATAATCCTGGAGTAGTCCTTGAATACTCCTGGAATAATCCTGGAATAATCCTGGTGTAATCCTGGTGTAATCCTGGAATACTCCTGGAGTGATCCTGGAATATTCCTG
Organism: Cheilinus undulatus; assembly: GCF_018320785.1. NCBI lineage: Eukaryota > Metazoa > Chordata > Actinopteri > Labriformes > Labridae > Cheilinus > Cheilinus undulatus. The sequence goes on from NC_054873.1 coordinate 449,071, forward strand.
GATTGATCCTGGAATAACCCTGGAGTAGTCCTCTAATACTCCCAGAATACTACTGGAGTAAACCTGGAAAACTCCTGGAATATTCCTGGAACACTCCTGGAATAACCTTGAAATACACCTGGAGTGATCCTGGAATACTCCTGGAATAGACCTTGAATACTCCTGGAGTAATCCTGGAATAATCCTGGAGTAATCCTGGAGTGATCCTGGAATAATCCTGGAATAATCCTGGAATTCTCCTGGAATACTCCTGGAATAACCTTGAAATACTCCTGGAGTGATCCTGGAATACTCCTGGAATAGAGCTGTAATACTCCTGGAGTAATCCTGGAATACTCCTGGAGTAATCCTGGAATAATCCTGGAGTGATCCTGGAATAATCCTGGAGTAGTCCTTGAATACACCTGGAATAATCCTGGAATAATCCTGGTGTAATCCTGGAATACTCCTGGAGTAATCCTGGAATAATCTTGGAGTGATCCTGGAATAACCCTGAAGTAGTCCTTGAATACTCCTGGCATACTCCTGGAATAATCCTGGAGTAAACCTGGAAAACTCCTGGAATATTCCTGGAATACTCCTGGAATAACCTTGAAATACTCCTGGAGTGATCCTGGAATACTCCTGGAATAGACCTGTAATACTCCTGGAGTAATCCTGGAATAATCCTGGAGTGATCCTGGAATAATCCTGGAGTTGTCCTTGAATACTCCTGGAGTTGTCCTGGAATAATCCTGGAGTAATCCTGGAGTGAGCCTGGAATAATCCTGGAATATTCCTGGAACACTCCTGGAATAACCTTGAAATACACCTGGAGTGATCCTGGAATAGACCTGGAATACTCCTGGAATAACCTTGAAATACTCCTGGAGTGATCCTGGAATACTCCTGGAATAGACCTGGAATACTCCTGGAGTAATCCTGGAGTGATCCTGGAATAATCCTGGAATAATCCTGGAGTAATCCTGGAGTGATCCTGGAATAATCCTGGAGTTGTCCTTGAATACTCCTGGAGTAATCCTGGAATAATCCTGTAGTAATCCTGGAGTGATCCTGGAATAATCCTGGAGTAGTCCTTGAATACTCCTGGAATAATTCTGGAATAATCCTGGATTAGTCCTTGAATACTCCTGGAATAATCCTGGAATAATCCTGGTGTAATCCTGGAATACTCCTGGAATAATCCTGGAATAATCCTGGATTGATCCTGGAAAAACCCTGGAGTAGTCCTCTAATACTCCAGGAATACTACTGGAGTAAACCTGGAAAACTCCTGGAATATTCCTGGAACACTCCTGGAATAACCTTGAAATACACCTGGAGTGATCCTGGAATACTCCTGGAATACTCCTGGAGTAATCCTGGAATACTCCTGGAGTTATCCTGGAATAATCCCGGAGTGATCCTGGAATAATCCTGGAGTTGTCCTTGAATACTCCTGGAATAATTCTGGAATAATCCTGGAGTAGTCCCTGAATACTCCTGGAATAATTCTGGAATAATCCTGGTGTAATCCTGGAATACTCCTAGAGTAATCCTGGAATAATCCTGGAGTGATCCTGGAATAACCCTGGAGTAGTCCTTGAATACTCCTGGAATTCTCCTGGAATACTCCTAGAACAACCTTGAAATACGCCTGGAGTGATCCTGGAATACTTCTGGAATAGACCTGGAATACTCCTGGAGTAATCCTGGAATACTCCTGGAGTAATCCTGGAATAATCCTGGAGTAATCCTGGAGTGATCCAGGAATAATCCTGGAGTTGTCCTTGAATACTCCTGGAATAATTCTGGAATAATCCTGGAGTAGTCCTTGAATAATCCTGGAATAATCCTGGAATACTCCTGGAGTAATCCTGGAATAATCCTGGAGTGATCCTGGAATAACCCTGGAGTAGTCCTTGAATACTCCTGGAATAATCCTGGAATAATCCTGGATTGATCCTGGAAAAACCCTGGAGTAGTCCTCTAATACTCCAGGAATACTACTGGAGTAAACCTGGAAAACTCCTGGAATATTCCTGGAACACTCCTGGAATAACCTTGAAATACACCTGGAGTGATCCTGGAATACTCCTGGAATACTCCTGGAGTAATCCTGGAATACTCCTGGAGTTATCCTGGAATAATCCCGGAGTGATCCTGGAATAATCCTGGAGTTGTCCTTGAATACTCCTGGAATAATTCTGGAATAATCCTGGAGTAGTCCCTGAATACTCCTGGAATAATTCTGGAATAATCCTGGTGTAATCCTGGAATACTCCTAGAGTAATCCTGGAATAATCCTGGAGTGATCCTGGAATAACCCTGGAGTAGTCCTTGAATACTCCTGGAATTCTCCTGGAATACCCCTAGAACAACCTTGAAATACTCCTGGAGTGATCCTGGAATACTTCTGGAATAGACCTGGAATACTCCTGGAGTAATCCTGGAATACTCCTGGAGTAATCCTGGAATAATCCTGGAGTAATCCTGGAGTGATCCAGGAATAATCCTGGAGTTGTCCTTGAATACTCCTGGAATAATTCTGGAATAATCCTGGAGTAGTCCTTGAATAATCCTGGAATAATCCTGGAATACTCCTGGAGTAATCCTGGAATAATCCTGGAGTGATCCTGGAATAACCCTGGAGTAGTCCTTGAATACTCCTGGAATAATCCTGGAATAATCCCGGAGTAGTCCTTGAATACTCCTGGAATAATCCTGGAATAATCCCCGAGTTGTCCTTGAATAATCCTGGAGTAGTCCTTGAATAATCCTGGAATACTCCTCCTATAGAACATCATGTTAACATTTGTTCATTTTTTTTCTTACTGTTTTCCAATCCTGTCTTTTTTAATCAAATGTCCTACTGTCATGAATTCTGAGGTATCCGGCTCCCTTGGCTCATGGATTTTAACACTGATGGAGAAGTTGACTTCAGGGACCAGAACCACAGATGTAGTGGGGGGTCTCCGTAGAGCTCTGTGTAAATCAGAGATGTCTGAAAGTTCTGAAGACAAAGATAAATGTCTCCGTTGTCTCCTCTCTTTGTCTCTCTGCCCCCCAGCTCCCACCCCTCCCTCCTCCTTTCTGTTTAGGGGCGTCACCAACACGTCCCTGGAGATCACCTGGACCAGCCCCGTAGACTCAGACTACGATGACTTTGACCTTCAGTGGACTCCTCAGGACCAGCTGTCTGTCATCAACCCGTACCATAGCCGGACGTCAGGTAACCGCATCCTCAGGGGGATGTTTCCAGGACGGCTGTACACCTTCAGCCTCTGTACCGTCAGCGGGGCCATGGAGCCAGACGGCAAAGCCACCTTCAGCACCGCTATCCACAAGAGCATCCGAACCAGTAGGTGGCGGTATTTCTGACTAACAGTCTTGACACAAAGGGAGGGCTGGTGTTGGTGGGTAGACCTGAGTGTTTCTAAGATGGCTGATAGACTCGGGTTGGTTGTGTTGTCCTGCAGAGCCAGGGCGAGTCCATGGCCTTCACTGTCGTCCTCAGAGCTCCACCGCCATCTCCTGCTCCTGGGGCCCCCCAGAGGCTGACTACGACTCCTACTCCATTGAGTGTCTCCACCAGGACTCCCAGGTCCTGGTCTACTCCAGACGAACTGGACGGGAATCCTGCGGATACGTCATCTCACACCTGGAGCCGCACAAACGCTACACCATCTCCGTCAAGGTCATCTCTGATGGGACAACCAGCGAGGAGGCCAAGGAGAGCGTGGTCACAATGATTGACCGTAGGGCCCCTACAGAAAAAATCCCCTGACCTTGACCTTTAACCTTGAACCCGTCATCATAAATCTCATTAATCTGTCCTCATAAACCTCATTAACCTGTCCTCATAAACCTCATTAACCTGTCCTCATAAACCTCATTAACCTGTCCTCATGAACCTCACTAACCTGTCCTCATAAACCTCATTAACCTGTCCTCATAAACCTTGTTAATCTGTCCTCATAAACCTCATTAATCTGTCCTCATAAACCTCATTAACCTGTCCTCATAAACCTCACTAACCTGTCCTCATAAAACTCATTAACCTGTCCTCATAAACCTTGTTAATCTGTCCTCATAAACCTCATTAATCTGTCCTCATAAACCTCATTAACCTGTCCTCATTAACATTGTTAATCTGTCCTCATGAACCTTGTTAATCTGTCCTCATAAACCTCATTAATCTGTCCTCATAAAACTCATTAACCTGTCCTCATAAACCTCATTAACCTGTCCTCATGAACCTCACTAACCTGTCCTCATAAAACTCATTAACCTGTCCTCATAAACCTTGTTAATCTGTCCTCATAAACCTCATTAATCTGTCCTCATAAACCTCATTAACCTGTCCTCATAAACCTCATTAACCTGTCCTCATAAACCTCATTAATCTGTCCTCATAAACCTCATTAATCTGTCCTCATAAACCTCATTAACCTGTCCTCATAAACTTCATTAACCTGTCCTCATAAACCTCATTAATCTGTCCTCATAAACCTCATTAACCTGTCCTCATAAACTTCATTAACCTGTCCTCATAAACCTTGTTAATCTGTCCTCATAAGCCTCATTAACCTGATCTCATAAACCTCAATAACCTGTCCTCATAAACCTCATTACCCTGTCCTCATGAACCTCATTAACCTGTCCTCATTAACATTGTTAACCTGTCCTCATAAACCTCATTAACCTGTCCTCATAAACCTCATTAACCTGTCCTCATAAACCTCAATAACCTGTCCTCATAAACCTCATTAACCTGTCCTCATGAACCTAATTAACCTGTCCACATGAACCTCATTAACCTGTCCTCATAAACCTCATTAACCTGTCCTCATACACCTCATTAACCTGTCCTCATAAACCTCATTAACCTGTCCTCATAAACCTCATTTACCTGTCCTCATGAACCTCATTAACCTGTCCTCATGAACCTCATGAACCTGTCCTCATAAACCTCACTAACCTGTCCTCATAAACCTCAATAACCTGTCCTCATAAACCTCATTAACCTGTCCTCATGAACCTCATTAACCTGTCCTCATGAACCTCATTAACCTGTCCTCATGAACCTCATTAACCTGTCCTCATAAACCTCACTAACCTGTCCTCATAAACCTCAATAACCTGTCCTCATAAACCTCATTAATCTGTCCTCATGAACCTCATTAATCTGTCCTCATGAACCTCATTAACCTGTCCTCATAAGCCTCATTAACCTGTCCTCATGAACCTCATTAACCTGTCCTCATAAACCTCATTAACCTGTCCTCATAAGCCTCATTAACCTGTCCTCATGAACCTCATTAACCTGTCCTCATGAACCTCATGAACCTGTTCTCATGAACCTCATTAACCTGTCCTGATAAACCTCATTAACCTGTCCTCATGAACCTCATTAACCTGTCCTCATGAACCTCATGAACCTGTCCTCATAAACCTCAATAACCTGTCCTCATTAACATTGTTAATCTGTCCTCATACACCTCATTAACCTGTCCTCATAAACCTCATTAACCTGTCCTCATGAACCTCATTAACCTGTCCTCATGAACCTCATTAACCTGTCCTCATAAACCTCATTAACCTGTCCTCATAAACCTCATTGACCTGTCCTCATCAACATTGTTAACCTGTCCTCAAAAACTTCATTGACCTGTCCTCAGAAACCTCATGAACCTGTCCTCATTAACATTGTTAATCTGTCCTCATAAACCTCATTAATCTGTCCTCATAAACCTCATTAACCTGTCCTCATAAACCTCAATAACCTGTCCTCATGAACCTCATGAACCTGTTCTCATGAACCTCATTAACCTGTCCTCATAAACCTCATTAACCTGTCCTGATTAACCTCATTAACCTGTCCTCATAAACCTTATTAACCTGTCCTCATGAACCTCTTTACCCTGTCCTCATAAACCTCAATAACCTGTCCTCATTAACATTGTTAACCTGTCCTCATTAACATTGTTAATCTGTCCTTATAAACCTCATTAACCTGTCCTTATAAACCTCAATAACTTGTCCTCATAAACATTGTTAACCTGTCCTCATAAACCTCATTAACCTGTCCTTATAAACCTCAATAACCTGTCCTCATAAACATTGTTAACCTGTCCTCATAAACCTCATTAACCTGTCCTCATAGACCTCAATAACCTGTCCTCATTAACATTGTTAACCTGTCCTCATTAACATTGTTAATCTGTCCTCATAAACCTCACTAACCTGTCCTCATAAAACTCATTAACCTGTCCTCATAAACCTTGTTAATCTGTCCTCATAAACCTCATTAATCTGTCCTCATAAACCTCATTAACCTGTCCTCATAAACCTCATTAACCTGTCCTCATAAACCTCATTAATCTGTCCTCATAAACCTCATTAATCTGTCCTCATAAACCTCATTAACCTGTCCTCATAAACTTCATTAACCTGTCCTCATAAACCTTGTTAATCTGTCCTCATAAGCCTCATTAACCTGATCTCATAAACCTCAATAACCTGTCCTCATAAACCTCATTACCCTGTCCTCATGAACCTCATTAACCTGTCCTCATTAACATTGTTAACCTGTCCTCATAAACCTCATTAACCTGTCCTCATAAACCTCATTAACCTGTCCTCATAAACCTCAATAACCTGTCCTCATAAACCTCATTAACCTGTCCTCATGAACCTAATTAACCTGTCCACATGAACCTCATTAACCTGTCCTCATAAACCTCATTAACCTGTCCTCATACACCTCATTAACCTGTCCTCATAAACCTCATTAACCTGTCCTCATAAACCTCATTTACCTGTCCTCATGAACCTCATTAACCTGTCCTCATGAACCTCATGAACCTGTCCTCATAAACCTCACTAACCTGTCCTCATAAACCTCAATAACCTGTCCTCATAAACCTCATTAACCTGTCCTCATGAACCTCATTAACCTGTCCTCATGAACCTCATTAACCTGTCCTCATGAACCTCATTAACCTGTCCTCATAAACCTCACTAACCTGTCCTCATAAACCTCAATAACCTGTCCTCATAAACCTCATTAATCTGTCCTCATGAACCTCATTAATCTGTCCTCATGAACCTCATTAACCTGTCCTCATAAGCCTCATTAACCTGTCCTCATGAACCTCATTAACCTGTCCTCATAAACCTCATTAACCTGTCCTCATAAGCCTCATTAACCTGTCCTCATGAACCTCATTAACCTGTCCTCATGAACCTCATGAACCTGTTCTCATGAACCTCATTAACCTGTCCTGATAAACCTCATTAACCTGTCCTCATGAACCTCATTAACCTGTCCTCATGAACCTCATGAACCTGTCCTCATAAACCTCAATAACCTGTCCTCATTAACATTGTTAATCTGTCCTCATACACCTCATTAACCTGTCCTCATAAACCTCATTAACCTGTCCTCATGAACCTCATTAACCTGTCCTCATGAACCTCATTAACCTGTCCTCATAAACCTCATTAACCTGTCCTCATAAACCTCATTGACCTGTCCTCATCAACATTGTTAACCTGTCCTCAAAAACTTCATTGACCTGTCCTCAGAAACCTCATGAACCTGTCCTCATTAACATTGTTAATCAGTCCTCATAAACCTCATTAATCTGTCCTCATAAACCTCATTAACCTGTCCTCATAAACCTCAATAACCTGTCCTCATGAACCTCATGAACCTGTTCTCATGAACCTCATTAACCTGTCCTCATAAACCTCATTAACCTGTCCTGATTAACCTCATTAACCTGTCCTCATAAACCTTATTAACCTGTCCTCATGAACCTCATTACCCTGTCCTCATAAACCTCAATAACCTGTCCTCATTAACATTGTTAACCTGTCCTCATTAACATTGTTAATCTGTCCTTATAAACCTCATTAACCTGTCCTTATAAACCTCAATAACTTGTCCTCATAAACATTGTTAACCTGTCCTCATAAACCTCATTAACCTGTCCTCATAGACCTCAATAACCTGTCCTCATTAACATTGTTAACCTGTCCTCATTAACATTGTTAATCTGTCCTCATAAACCTCATTAACCTGTCCTCATCAACATTGTTAATCTGTCCTCATAAACCTCATTAACCTGTCCTCATAAACCTCATTAACCTGTCCTCATAACCCTCATTAATCTGTCCTCATAAACCTCATTAACCTGTCCTCATAAACCTCGTTAACCTGTCCTCATAAACCTCATTAACCTGTCCTCATAAACCTCGTTAACCTGTCCTCATGAACCTCATTACCCTGTCCTCATACACCTCATTAACCTGTCCTCATGAACCTCATTACCCTGTCCTCATACACCTCATTAACCTGTCCTCATGAACCTCATTACCCTGTCCTCATAAACCTTATTAATCTGTCCTCATGAACCTCATTAACCTGTCCTTATAAACCTCAATAACCTGTCCTCATAAACATTGTTAACCTGTCCTCATAAACCTCATTAACCTGTCCTCATAGACCTCAATAACCTGTCCTCATTAACATTGTTAACCTGTCCTCATTAACATTGTTAATCTGTCCTCATAAACCTCATTAACCTGTCCTCATCAACATTGTTAATCTGTCCTCATAAACCTCATTAACCTGTCCTTATAAACCTCAATAACCTGTCCTCATAAACCTCATTAACCTGTCCTCATAAACCTCGTTAACCTGTCCTCATGAACCTCATTACCCTGTCCTCATACACCTCATTAACCTGTCCTCATGAACCTCATTACCCTGTCCTCATACACCTCATTACCCTGTCCTCATAAACCTTATTAATCTGTCCTCATGAACCTCATTACCCTGTCCTCATAAACCTCGTTAACCTGTCCTCATAAACCTCATTAACCTGTCCTCATAAACCTTATTAATCTGTCCTCATGAACCTCATTACACTGTCCTCATACACCTCATTAACCTGTCCTCATACACCTCATTAACCTGTCCTCATGAACCTCATTACCCTGTCCTCATACACCTCATTAACCTGTCCTCATGAACCTCATTACCCTGTCCTCATAAACCTTATTAATCTGTCCTCATGAACCTCATTACCCTGTCCTCATAAACCTCGTTAACCTGTCCTCATAAACCTCATTAACCTGTCCTCATAAACCTTATTAATCTGTCCTCATACACCTCATTAACCTGTCCTCATACACCTCATTAACCTGTCCTCATGAACCTCATTACCCTGTCCTCATACACCTCATTAACCTGTCCTCATGAACCTCATTACCCTGTCCTCATAAACCTTATTAATCTGTCCTCATGAACCTCATTACCCTGTCCTCATAAACCTTATTAATCTGTCCTCATGAACCTCATTACCCTGTCCTCATAAACCTCAATAACCTGTCCTCATACACCTCATTAACCTGTCCTCATGAACCTCATTACCCTGTCCTCATACACCTCATTAACCTGTCCTCATGAACCTCATTACCCTGTCCTCATAAACCTTTTTAATCTGTCCTCATGAACCTCATTACCCTGTCCTCATAAACCTCAATAACCTGTCCTCATACACCTCATTAACCTGTCCTCATGAACCTCATTACCCTGTCCTCATACACCTCATTAACCTGTCCTCATGAACCTCATTACCCTGTCCTCATAAACCTTATTAATCTGTCCTCATACACCTCATTAACCTGTCCTCATACACCTCATTAACCTGTCCTCATGAACCTCATTACCCTGTCCTCATACACCTCATTAACCTGTCCTCATGAACCTCATTACCCTGTCCTCATAAACCTTATTAATCTGTCCTCATGAACCTCATTACCCTGTCCTCATAAACCTTTTTAATCTGTCCTCATGAACCTCATTACCCTGTCCTCATAAACCTCATTACCCTGTCCTCATACACCTCATTAACCTGTCCTCATGAACCTCATTACCCTGTCCTCATACACCTCATTAACCTGTCCTCATGAACCTCATTACCCTGTCCTCATAAACCTTATTAATCTGTCCTCATGAACCTCATTACCCTGTCCTCATAAACCTCAATAACCTGTCCTCATACACCTCATTAACCTGTCCTCATGAACCTCATTACCCTGTCCTCATACACCTCATTAACCTGTCCTCATGAACCTCATTACCCTGTCCTCATAAACCTCAATAACCTGTCCTCATACACCTCATTAACCTGTCCTCATGAACCTCATTACCCTGTCCTCATACACCTCATTAACCTGTCCTCATGAACCTCATTACCCTGTCCTCATAAACCTTATTAATCTGTCCTCATGAACCTCATTACCCTGTCCTCATAAACCTTATTAATCTGTCCTCATGAACCTCATTACCCTGTCCTCATAAACCTCAATAACCTGTCCTCATTAACATTGTTAACCTATCCTCATGAACCTCATGAACCTGTCCTCATAAACCTCGTTAACCTGTCCTAATTAACCATGTTGTCCTGTCCTTATGACCTCATTTACCTGCTCGTTAACCTTTATAACCTGTGTTAATTAACCATATAAACCTATATTCCAACCTCATTATCCTCATTATTAATTAACTTCGTTTTCTGTCTGTCCTGGTTCTGATCACTAAAGTTTGGATCTTTTTAAATAAAGTTTTTTTTTTTGTAATCAACACGCTGTCCCTCCTGCAGGTCCTCCGGTGCCCGCCCTCAGTACCCGGGTCAGTGATCGGACCGCTGTGGTCACCACGTCCTCCATTGTCTTCACCTTTAACTGCAGCTGGTTCAGTGACGTCAACGGGGCCATCAGGTTCTTCACCGTGGTGGTGACTGAGTCTGAAGGTAATGATTTCACTGTGATGTCACCACAGTAGCACCGTCTCATTGTCTGAGGTCTGTGTTTGATATCTCTTAATTGGTTGAAGGCGTGGATGACGAGCAGCCTCAGAATCTCCACCCCCTGCCCTCCTACCTGCACTATAAGTCCAACAGCTCCATCACGTCCTATCAGACGGCATTCTTCCCGAGTCGCTGCACCGAGGGTCCCGACAGCGAGTCCGTGGGATTCCAGATGAATCTGGGGACGGGGATGGACCTACTGGGAGGGTCATGTGACCACAGAGACCTGGAGAGCGCTGGCGACATGTTCTGTGATGGACCGCTGAAACCTAAGACGGCGTACAGGTACTGAAGACGGAGGACAGGGCTAAACGCGACAGGGTGGAATGTTGGAATCATCAATTCTGATTTATTTAATCACATTTCGTAGCACAGGATGAAGACAAAATCACGGTCTGATAAAAATGAGCTACATGATGTGAAAACAACCTTGTTTATGTCCTTTAGTCATTTTGATTTGGCTGAAAAATCATCAAAATCATAAAGCCCTATTTAGTCAATCAGTGATCAATGGGACATTTATGTTTATCAATAACCTAAAAACCGACCTCACTCTCTTTAATCACTAATGAATGTCCTGATAGAGAATATCAAACTATTTCAAACACAGTTTCATTACCAGTCAGAAAAACACTCGACTATATCAATCAATCAATCAATCAATCAATCAATCAATCAATCAATCAATCAATCAATCAATCAATCAATCAACCGATCGATCGATCGATCGATCAATCAATCAATCAATCAATCAACCAATCGATCAATCAATCAATCAGTGAATCAATCAATCAATCAATCAACCAATCGATCGATCAATCAATCAATCAATCAATCAACCAATCGATCAATCAATCAATCAGTGAATCAATCAATCAATCAATGAAACAATCAATCTGATGGATTCTGAAGCATTTTTCATGTAAGAGCTGTAATTCAAAGAACTTTACAAATTATTGAAATGAGAAAAAAAAAATCAACATTTGAAACAAATAATAAATAAAAACTAATAAATGAATAAAAATAAACAGATTAACAGACTAGAACTCATTTCGCTTCTACCTTCATTTCCTTTTCAGCTCAGTGAGCACGTCAGAAATCTTGGAGTTATCATTGATTCAGATTAAACTTTCAACAACATATACCTGCCATCACCCAAACAGCCTTCTACCATCTAAAAACATTTCCAGACTTCAGTCAGTCACGTCTCAGTCTGATTCAGAAAAACTGGTCCATGCATTCATATCCAACAGATCAGATTACTGTAACTCTCTATGCTGGACTTCCAAAAAAGACAATAAACCCCCTCTAACTCATCCAGACACTGCAGCCCGCATTCTAACAGGAACACAGAAAACAGAACACATCACACCCATCCCGACAAATCTTCACTGGCTTCCCGTCCAATATAGAATCAATTTTAAAGTGCTACTTCTTGTTTATAAATCACTGAATGGTATGGCACATGCTCACTCACTATCACCCAACCAGGTTGCTCAGATCTTCAGGTATGGGCCTTCTAAATGTGCCTAAAGTCAAATGCAAATCAGGGGAAGGTGCATTTAGCCACTATGGTGCTGTTCTGTGGAATAAGCTGCCAACTGACCTGAGGTCAGTAGACACTTTAAGTTCGTTTAAGAGTGGTCTTTGAGTTTACGCCTGTATGAAATCTGCTATACAAATAAAGTTGAATTGAATTGAATTGAATTGAAATCAATAAATAAAATAAACAGCCAAATTATAAAACAAACAAACAAATTGATTACTATTAATAAACATAACAAATACAAATATAGACAAAATAGATGAATAATAAAAAAGATACAAATATGAACAAATAATAAATAGAAACATAAAAAAGAAAAATAAATAAAGTGGTCATGATGAAAAATGAATCAAGTGAATGAATATTCTTTGTGTCATATTTTTATTTTAATTCTTTCCAATATTTGAAAAATGTTAGTGTTTATATATTTGTCCTAAGAGTTCAGTTTAAACCAGAATATGAATCAAATTTTAAATAAATACATGAGACACTAAAAAGAAATCTGTGAAAAAGTTGGACTAAATCTGTTCTGTCAGATAGTTCATGTCATTTTCTAGGATGTAAAAACGTAGAATAAAACAATAAACTTTACATTTGTTTAAATCTGACAATGATCAGATAAATTCACCAGTATGTTTGATATGTTGACTGTGGGTTTCCTGTGCCCTGTGTTTTTGTCTGCAGGCTCAGCGTCCGAGCATTCACTCAGCTGTTTGACAAAGAAAAGCTGGGATCGAGTGGCAGCGCTCCTTTGTTCACCGACACGTTCCTATCTCTGCCCGTCGTCACTGAGGCCGGTGAGAGGAAAAGCGCTATGGAGTCAGTATCGTCGCAAACCCTGGCACATTTTAACGTTCTGAGATCATGACTTACTGGTTCTAGTTTTAAAGCCAGGATGAAGTCTGTAGGAAGAGCTGGGGTGGAGTTATAGGGCAAAGTGAAGATTATAAAAAACTAGGGCTGCAAGCAGCACTGGAGGGCCCTCGCACCCTGGCACAACTCGGGGTGTGGTGCAACATCCTGAAAAAAATTCAGGATGGTGCACTTTGTATATGATGTAGTACTTCCCCTCAACAGTTGGTGGCAGAATGTCAAAGGTGGAGGTGGACATGTAGAGGTGATGAGGGACAGACCATTTACTGAAATTTGTAGAGAGGCAGACCCTGATCATACATGTGAAATTTTAAGGCAATCGGGTGGTTCATATGACAGTTACACCCACTTTCTGTCTCGTGGCGAAGGATCAAAATGTCCACCATGGCCACTGGGTCATCCGGGAATGAAGCATGTCCATGTTGGAACCGACAGTGAGGAGTTCAGGTCAAAATCAGTGCATGATGGGTTCAACACAGTAAGAATAATCCAGAAATGACCCATTTGTATCACTCCCTGTTGGCAGTAGAGGGCGCCATGATGAGCAGTTTTTTACGTGGGCGTGTTCAATGTGATACTGTTGTGTTGCCATAATGATGTGAAGACCACAGAATGATATCCCCCAAAGTTACATCAGTTTTCATTTTTTAATTGTCCAAGACATTACCTTGTTTAGAAATTGGGGCGGAGCTGGTGGACTTCCTGTTGGGATTTTGGCATGGGTCCAAACGGCTGATGATGATCCACATGCAAAGCGAAAATCATACGCTTAAGATGAACGATGTATTTTTGGTGAATTTTTTTGTGGCAACCCATAAAACAGACATGAAAAATCAATGGTGTAAATGTTCACCTGGCAGAAGGAGGCGCTGTGACAAAAAGATGATATTGATGCATGGTTGTTTGGTGATGATTGAAAGAAACACTAAAAAGTTATAAGGCAATAATGCTGTAATTTCACAGTGAAAAAAAGAGCAAAATGCAGAAAAGTTTGGGCGCTGATAACATCACCACCCTATGGTGAAAACTCACGCGGAGCATAAACCTGGGGTCTCAAGGATGTCTAGTTTGAGTTAAAACAAAATCTGGAGTCAGTCAGATAAAATCCCTCGGATGAGTTCGTTCAAATACGACCCTTAGATTTACGAAAAGCAAAATTAAAAAATGAAAATGGCCGACTTCCTGTTTGAGTTATGATATGGGTCCAAGAGGCTTTTTTGTAGGTCTGAAGATGACCTATATGCACACGGAAATTCATAAGCCTGGGTTGAACCAGCTGGGTTTGCTGAATTTTTGAAAATTTGTAGGGGACGCCATTGAGCCAGTAGGCCACACCCACCAACAAACATCACATGAATTATCTCGGCATGCCTAAGTGAATTTTCTCACCTAGTTTTATTGCTTTACGAGTATCACAAGCCCCTGAAAATTCTACTTCCTGTTTCACGGCAAACAAAAAATCGCCAGGGCAACACCGTCTAGCGTAATTTTTTTGTCCCTTGCATAGGTGTAATGTCAACTCCTTGAGAACAACCTGAGCAAATTTCAGCATGATTTGGCCAACCATGTAGGAACTGGAATGTGAAAGTTACTTTCTGTTGCCATAGAGGGCGCTGCAAGATCTTTCAAAATTTTAAAACATGGACATGTTCTAGCCTGGACTGTTATCAAGCACATGAAATTTGTGTAAGATTTGCAATGAAGCTGGTGGACTTCCTGTTCGGATTTTGGCATGGGGCCAAGAGGCTTTTTGTAGGTGGGATCATGGTGCATGTGCAGACCAAAGATCATCTGCCTAAGTTCAAAGGTGTATTTTTGGTGAATTTTTAAAGTGAGAAAAGTAGAAAAAGTGCAAAATTCAATATTGTGATGTCACAACGGAGTTATTGATTTCTGATGTTGGTGCATGACTTGATAGAGCCTCCATGTGTGATCATCTGTGAGAAGTTTGGTGATGACTGGTGTAAGCACTCAAAAGTTATGGACAATAATTGTTGTTTTTACCCCATTTTTTCAGAGAAAAATGGTGTAAAAAGTGCTCATCAAAGTTTGGTGCCTTATAACGGCCCAGCCCCCCGTCAAAAACTCACCATTTGTACAACTTAAGATCTCTATCTTGTCTACTTTCAGGAGAAACCACTGTAGTCAATCAGTTAAATCCTCAAGGCAGTGTTCGTTCAAATGCGAGGACTGCAAATTTGCCAAAAATGGGCAAAAATGGCCAGTTTTTGCTGATTTCATCACTTCTGGTGCATTTTAGAGGATGGCCCCAAGAGGATTTTTTGTTCGTCTAGTCATGATACATATGTGTACCGATTTTCATGCATGTTGGACAAACTTGTGGGCGGGGCTGCCGATTTGTTGGTTTTGGCGCCCCCTAGCGGCCATTTTTGGAGGGCAAAGTCTGGCAACACTAGAGTACGAAATTTTTCGCGGGTCCTGATGAGATGAGCAAAAATCCAGGACTTTTTAGGGGGTTTAAGGGCCCCAAAATCGAGCGCGAAGTGTTGGAATAATAATAATTTTTTTGACAAACGAAATACAATAGGGTCCTCGCTCCAAGGCCGGGGCGGTGCTCTGGCCCTAATTAATCTGTCATGATCTCTGAATAGTTAAATGTGCTCTATAGTTTTGTAGCAATAATGACTCCATACACACCCTTCTGCAGTATCAGTGAAGCCCTTCTTTAACTGGAGGGAGAGTCACGTCTACATGTATGTGTCAATAGTACATGGAGTTACCAGAGCAGAGATAATCAACTATATTTTTACATCTGAATGTATTGATGGTGGTGTATGTGGTCGTGTAGAGCCGTTGAACGGGGTGATCGAGGGTGTCAGTGCTGGAATCTTCCTCATCGCCATGGTGGTCGGGGTCACCGCTCTGCTCGTCTGCAGGCAGAAGGCTCGAAAAGTGTGAGTATGACCATGAAGAACATGACAGGACCATCAAACACAGAGCCTTCACCTGATCCCTCTACATGACTCTGACACAGCGTCAGGATGCTTCCTGTCAGTAGCACCTTTATTTTACTGTAATACTATAATCCTAAACTTTCTCACTTCCTTCAGCGTGGACGAGCGAGCAACAGTGAGGATGAGTGTGAGGAGAGAGAGGACCACAGCTGGAGCTCACAGCGCTGTCAGAGGGTCAGACACTACTACAGTATTACTACTACTACTGCAGTAGTACTGCAATACTACTGCAATATTTCTGCTACTACTGCAATACTACTGCAATACTACTGCAATATTTCTGCTACTACTGCAATACTACTGCAATATTTCTGCTACTACTGCGATACTACTGCAATACTACTGCAATATTTCTGCTACTACTGCAATACTACTGCAATATTTCTGCTACTACTGCAATACTACTGCAATATTTCTGCTACTACTGCGATACTACTGCAATACTACTGCAATATTTCTGCTACTACTGCAATACTACTGCAATACTACTGCAATATTTCTGCTACTACTGCGATACTACTGCAATACTACTGCAATATTTCTGCTACTACTGCGATACTACTGCAATACTACTGCAATATTTCTGCTACTACTGCAATACTACTGCAATATTTCTGCTACTACTGCGATACTACTGCAATATTTCTGCTACTACTGCAATACTACTGCAATATTTCTGCTACTACTGCGATACTACTGCAATACTACTGCAATATTTCTGCTACTACTGCAATACTACTGCAATATTTCTGCTACTACTGCAATACTACTGCAATATTTCTGCTACTACTGCAATACTACTGCAATACTACTGCAATATTTCTGCTACTACTGCAATACTACTGCAATATTTCTGCTACTACTGCAATACTACTGCAATACTACTGCAATATTTCTGCTACTACTGCAATACTACTGCAATATTTCTGCTACTACTGCGATACTACTGCAATACTACTGCAATATTTCTGCTACTACTGCAATACTACTGCAATACTACTGCAATATTTCTGCTACTACTGCGATACTACTGCAATACTACTGCAATATTTCTGCTACTACTGCGATACTACTGCAATACTACTGCAATATTTCTGCTACTACTGCAATACTACTGCAATATTTCTGCTACTACTGCAATACTACTGCAATATTTCTGCTACTACTGCAATACTACTGCAATACTACTGCAATATTTCTGCAACTACTACAATACTACTGCAATACTACTGCAATATTTCTGCAACTACTGCGATACTACTGCAATACTACTGCAATATTTCTGCTACTACTGCGATACTACTGCAATACTACTGCAATATTTCTGCTACTACTGCAATACTACTGCAATATTTCTGCTACTACTGCAATACTACTGCAATACTACTACTACTACTGCAAAACTACTATTACTACTGCAGCACTACTTCAATACTACTGCAATATTACTGATACTACTCCAATTATTACTGCAAAACTACTACTGATACTTCTACGATTACTACTACAATGAGATTACTGTTTAAACACTAAATACTAGAACACTCAACACGACTACAACCGCAAATTTAATATTTACTAAGCCCCGCCCCTCGGTTACTGTTCCTGTTCAGACTGAGTCTCTGGTCTCTAGTTTCCTCCTACCTTGGTCCCCTTGTTACTCCTGGTGATCAGTCTGTTTAACTGATCCAGTTCTTTGATTAGCCTCAGTCTGTGTGGTCACTGGTTGATTTCTCAGTGTGTTTGATGGTTGAATTCTCAGTTTGGTTGATGGTTGAATTCTCAGTGTGGTTGATGGTTGAATTTTCAGTGTGGTTGATGGTTGATGGTTGAATCCTCAGTTTGGTTGATGGTTGAATTCTCAGTGTGGTTGATGGTTGAATTTTCAGTGTGGTTGATGGTTGATGGTTGAATACTCAGTTTGGTTGATGGTTGATTTCTCAGTGTGGTTGATGGTTGAATTCTCAGTTTGGTTGATGGTTGAATTCTCAGTGTGGTTGATGGTTGAATTTTCAGTTTGGTTGATGGTTGAATTCTCAGTGTGGTTGATGGTTGAATTTTCAGTTTGGTTGATGGTTGAATTCTCAGTGTGGTTGATGGTTGAATTCTCAGTGTGGTTGATGGTTGAATTTTCAATGTGGTTGATGGTTGATGGTTGAATCCTCAGTTTGGTTGATGGTTGAATTCTCAGTGTGGTTGATGGTTGATGGTTGAATACTCAGTTTGGTTGATGGTTGATTTCTCAGTGTGGTTGATGGTTAAGACCTCAGTTTGGTTGATGGTTGAATCCTCAGTTTGGTTGATGGTTGAATTCTCAGTGTGGTTGATGGTTGATGGTTGAATTCTCAGTGTGGTTGATGGTTGATGGTAGAATTCTTAGTGTGGTTGATGGTTGAATTCTCAGTGTGGTTGATGGTTGATGGTTGAATTCTCAGTGTGGTTGATGGTTGATGGTAGTTTTCTCAGTGTGGTTGATGGTTGATGGTAGATTTCTCAGTGTGGTTGATGGTTGATGGTAGATTTCTCAGTGTGGTTGATGGTTGATGGTTGAATTTTCAGTGTGGTTGATGGTTGAATTCTCAGTGTGGTTGATGGTTGAATACTCAGTTTGGTTGATGGTTGAATTTTCAGTGTGGTTGATGGTTGAATTCTCAGTGTGGTTGATGGTTGAATTTTCAGTGTGGTTGATGGTTGATGGTAGAATTCTTAGTGTGGTTGATGGTTGATGGTAGATTTCTCAGTGTGGTTGATGGTTGATGGTTGAATTTTCAGTGTGGTTGATGGTTGAATTCTCAGTGTGGTTGATGGTTGAATTTTCAGTGTGGTTGATGGTTGATGGTAGAATTCTTAGTGTGGTTGATGGTTGATGGTAGATTTCTCAGTGTGGTTGATGGTTGATGGTTGAATTTTCAGTGTGGTTGATGGTTGAATTCTCAGTTTGGTTGATGGTTGAATTTTCAGTGTGGTTGATGGTTGAATTCTCAGTGTGGTTGATGGTTGAATTTTCAGTGTGGTTGATGGTTGATGGTAGAATTCTTAGTGTGGTTGATGGTTGATGGTAGATTTCTCAGTGTGGTTGATGGTTGAATTTTCAGTGTGGTTGATGGTTGAATTCTCAGTTTGGTTGATGGTTGAATTCTCAGTTTGGTTGATGGTTGAATTCTCAGTTTGGTTGATGGTTGAATTCTCAGTGTGGTTGATGGTTGAATCCTCAGTTTGGTTGATGGTAGAATTCTCAGTGTGGTTGATGGTTGAATTCTCAGTGTGGTTGATGGTTGATGGTAGAATTCTTAGTGTGGTTTATGGTTGAATTCTCAGTGTGGTTGATGGTAGAATTCTCAGTGTGGTTGATGGTTGATGGTAGAATTCTTAGTGTGGTTGATGGTTGAATTCTCAGTGTGGTTGATGGTTGATGGTAGAATTCTTAGTGTGGTTGATGGTTGATGGTTGAATTTTCAGTGTGGTTGATGGTTGAATTCTCAGTGTGGTTGATGGTTGATTTCTCAGTGTGGTTGATGGTTGATGGTAGAATTCTTAGTGTGGTTGATGGTTGATGGTTGAATTCTCAGTGTGGTTGATGGTTGATGGTAGAATTCTTAGTGTGGTTGATGGTTGAACCCTCAGTTTGGTTGATGGTAGAATTCTCAGTGTGGTTGATGGTTGATGGTAGAATTCTTAGTGTGGTTGATGGTTGAACCCTCAGTTTGGTTGATGGTAGAATTCTCAGTGTGGTTGATGGTTGATGGTAGAATTCTTAGTGTGGTTGATGGTTGAACCCTCAGTTTGGTTGATGGTAGAATTCTCAGTGTGGTCGATGGTTGATTTTTCAGTGTGGTCATCCTCAAAGTCAGATCTGAAGAAGGAGTTTTTCATAAATTCATGAAACAGGAGGATCAATGCCCCTGATTAGAATGTGGAGATCAGGAACCACATTAAGGTCATGTCACCCCTCAGCACTGGAGAGACTCGGCCCTGGAGGAAGTCCGTCTGACAGGAAGTAGTTCAATAAACGCTGCCCTAACAGGGGCTTTCTGATTGGAGGGTTAGTGGACCAATCAGAGACCCAACCAAGGGTAACTTCAGTTCCTCCTTCAGCAGTGCTGCAGCCATGCTCCAGTAGAAACTGATAATCATTGATCCTTTGTCATGTCATACTCGTCTTTATCTTCTGACCACGGTCTCTGCTTTTGTCTCTGGTAGGAACCGTCGTATCTCCAGGTGAGTAGATCAAACATCTTCAGCTGTTTTCTCTCGTTTCCATAGTGACCAGGACTTTTTAACCTTTCCCTACATGTTTTTCAGTCCCATAAAGGTCCAGAACTTTGAGAGTCACCTGATCAAGCTTCAGGCCGACTCTCACTACCTGCTGTCTCAGGAGTACGAGGTCAGTCAGCTGGCCAAGACTGTTTCCATAAGACGGGTCTAGCTGCAGCCACTACAAACCACGCCCCGTACAAACCACGCCCATACAAACCACGCCCCATACAAACCACGCCCCGTACAAAACACGCCCCATACAAACCACACCCCATACAAACCACGCCCCGTACAAACCACGCCCCGTACAAACCACATCCCATACAAACCACGCCCCGTACAAACCACGCCCCATACAAACCACGCCCCGTACAAAACACGCCCCTTACCAACCACGCCCCGTACAAAACACGCCTCATAAAAAAACCACACCCCCTACAAAACACACCCCTTACCAACCACGCCCCGTACAAACCACACCCCTTACCAACCACGCCCCGTACAAACCACGCCCCGTATAAACCATGCCCCATACAAACCACGCCCCTTACAAAACACGCCCCATACAAACCACGCCTTGTACAAACCACGCCCCATACAAACCACACCCCATACAAACCACACCCCGTACAAAACACGCCCCATACAAACCATGCCTTGTACAAACCACGCCCCATACAAACCACACCCCATACAAACCAAGCCCCGTACAAACCACGCCCCGTACAAAACCCGCCCCATACAAACCATGCCCCATACAAACCACACCCCATACAAACCACGCCCCATACAAACCACGCCCCGTACAAACCACGCCCCATACAAACCACGCCCCGTACAAAACACGCCTCATAAAAAAACCACACCCCCTACAAAACACACCCCTTACCAACCACGCCCCGTACAAACCACACCCCTTACCAACCACGCCCCGTACAAACCACGCCCCGTATAAACCATGCCCCATACAAACCACGCCCCTTACAAAACACGCCCCATACAAACCACGCCTTGTACAAACCACGCCCCATACAAACCACACCCCATACAAACCACTCCCCATACAAACCACGCCCCGTACAAACCACGCCCCATACAAACCACACCCCATACAAACCACACCCCGTACAAAACACGCCCCATACAAACCATGCCTTGTACAAACCACGCCCCATACAAACCACACCCCATACAAACCAAGCCCCGTACAAACCACGCCCCGTACAAACCACGCCCCATACAAACCACTCCCCATACAAACCACGCCCCGTACAAAACAAGCACCTTAAAAACCACACCCAATACAAACCACACCCCTTACAAAAAACGCCCCATACAAACCACACCCCTTACAAAACCCGCCCCATACAAACCACGCCCCGTACAAAACCCACCCCATACAAACCACGCCCCGTACAAAACCCGCCCCATACAGACCACACCCCATACAAACCACGCCTCGTAAAAAAACCACACCCCCTACAAAACACACCCCTTACCAACCACGCCCCGTACAAACCACACCCCTTACCAACCACGCCCCGTACAAACCACGCCCCGTACAAAACCTGCCCCATACAAACCACACCCCATACAAACCACGCCCCGTACAAAACACGCCCCATACAAACCACACCCCAGACAAACCACGCCCCGTACAAAACCCGCCCCATACAAACCACACCCCAGACAAACCACGCCCCGTACAAAACCCGCCCCATACAAACCACACCCCATACAAACCACGCCCCGTTCAAAACACGCCTCGTAAAAAAACCACACCCCCTACAAAACACACCCCTTACCAACCACGCCCCGTACAAACCACACCCCTTACCAACCACGCCCCGTACAAACCACGCCCCATACAAAACCTGCCCCATACAAACCACGCCCCATACAAACCACACCCCGTTCAATCCACACCCAGTACTTACTACGCCCCATACAAACCACGCCCCTTACAAAACACGCCCCATACAAACCACGCCTCGTACAAACCGTGCCCCGTACAAAACACGCCCCATACAAACCACGCCCCATACAAACCACACCCCATACAAACCACGCCCCATACAAACCACGCCCCGTACAAACCACGCCCCATACAAACCACGCCCCGTACAAAACACGCCTCATAAAAAAACCACACCCCCTACAAAACACACCCCTTACCAACCACGCCCCGTACAAACCACACCCCTTACCAACCACGCCCCGTACAAACCACGCCCCGTATAAACCATGCCCCATACAAACCACGCCCCTTACAAAACACGCCCCATACAAACCACGCCTTGTACAAACCACGCCCCATACAAACCACACCCCATACAAACCACTCCCCATACAAACCACGCCCCGTACAAACCACGCCCCATACAAACCACACCCCAGAAAAACCACACCCGCATACAAACACGCCCCATACAAACCATGCCTTGTACAAACCACGCCCCATACAAACCACACCCCATACAAACCAAGCCCCGTACAAACCACGCCCCGTACAAACCACGCCCCATACAAACCACTCCCCATACAAACCACGCCCCGTACAAACCACGCCCCGTACAAACCACACCCCATACAAACCACACCCCGTACAAAATCCGCCCCATACAAACCACACCCCGTACAAAACCCGCCCCATACAAACCACGCCCCGTACAAAACCCACCCCATACAAACCACGCCCCGTACAAAACCCGCCCCATACAGACCACACCCCATACAAACCACGCCTCGTAAAAAAACCACACCCCCTACAAAACACACCCCTTACCAACCACGCCCCGTACAAACCACACCCCTTACCAACCACGCCCCGTACAAACCACGCCCCGTACAAAACCTGCCCCATACAAACCACACCCCATACAAACCACGCCCCGTACAAAACACGGCCCATACAAACCACACCCCAGACAAACCACGCCCCGTACAAAACCCGCCCCATACAAACCACACCCCAGACAAACCACGCCCCGTACAAAACCCGCCCCATACAAACCACACCCCATACAAACCACGCCCCGTTCAAAACACGCCTCGTAAAAAAACCACACCCCCTACAAAACACACCCCTTACCAACCACGCCCCGTACAAACCACACCCCTTACCAACCACGCCCCGTACAAACCACGCCCCATACAAAACCAGCCCCATACAAACCACGCCCCATACAAACCACACCCCGTTCAATCCACACCCAGTACTTACTACGCCCCATACAAACCACGCCCCTTACAAAACACGCCCCATACAAACCACGCCTCGTACAAACCGTGCCCCGTACAAAACACGCCCCATACAAACCACGCCCCATACAAACCACACCCCGTTCAATCCACACCCAGTACTTACTACGCCCCATACAAACCACGCCCCTTACAAAACACGCCCCATACAAACCACGCCTTGTACAAACCAAGCCCCATACAAACCACGCCTACCCCAATGAGCTACCCCTAAACCTAACCAGCGGAAACTCAAATGCTAAAGCTAAGCTAAGAGCACAAGTATGCGTCTATTGTAGGGGGTGTGGTTTGTACAGTGGCCATGGCTGCAGTTGGTTATTATTGGTTTCCATGGAAACAACAACATTACAACAAAACTCAGAATACAGTCAGTGATGTAGACATTAGTAGTCGATAGGATCTCTCCTATACAGTCAGTGATGTAGACATTAGTAGTCGATCAGGATCTCTCCTATACAGTCAGTGATGTAGACATTAGTAGTCGATAGGATCTCTCCTATACAGTCAGTGATGTAGACATTAGTAGTCGATGGGATCTCTCCTATACAGTCAGTGATGTAGACATTAGTAGTCGATAGGATCTCTCCTATACAGTCAGTGATGTAGACATTAGTAGTCGATGGGATCTCTCCTATACAGTCAGTGATGTAGACATTAGTAGTCGATGGGATCTCTCCTATACAGTCAGTGATGTAGACATTAGTAGTCGATAGGATCTCTCCTATACAGTCAGTGATGTAGACATTAGTAGTCGATCAGGATCTCTCCTATACAGTCAGTGATGTAGACATTAGTAGTCGATAGGATCTCTCCTATACAGTCAGTGATGTAGACATTAGTAGTCGATAGGATCTCTCCTATACAGTCAGTGATGTAGACATTAGTAGTCGATAGGATCTCTCCTATACAGTCAGTGATGTAGACATTAGTAGTCGATCAGGATCTCTCCTATACAGTCAGTGATGTAGACATTAGTAGTCGATCAGGATCTCTCCTATACAGTCAGTGATGTAGACATTAGTAGTCGATCAGGATCTCTCCTATACAGTCAGTGATGTAGACATTAGTAGTCGATCAGGATCTCTCCTATACAGTCAGTGATGTAGACATTAGTAGTCGATAGGATCTCTCCTATACAGTCAGTGATGTAGACATTAGTAGTCGATAGGATCTCTCCTATACAGTCAGTGATGTAGACATTAGTAGTCGATAGGATCTCTCCTATACAGTCAGTGATGTAGACATTAGTAGTCGATAGGATCTCTCCTATACAGTCAGTGATGTAGACATTAGTAGTCGATGGGATCTCTCCTATACAGTCAGTGATGTAGACATTAGTAGTCGATGGGATCTCTCCTATACAGTCAGTGATGTAGACATTAGTAGTCGATGGGATCTCTCCTATACAGTCAGTGATGTAGACATTAGTAGTCGATGGGATCTCTCCTATACAG
The DNA here is from genome assembly GCF_018320785.1 of Cheilinus undulatus. Lineage (NCBI taxonomy): Eukaryota > Metazoa > Chordata > Actinopteri > Labriformes > Labridae > Cheilinus > Cheilinus undulatus. The sequence goes on from NC_054873.1 coordinate 474,299, forward strand.
TCAGTGATGTAGACATTAGTAGTCGATAGGATCTCTCCTATACAGTCAGTGATGTAGACATTAGTAGTCGATGGGATCTCTCCTATACAGTCAGTGATGTAGACGTTAGTAGTCGATGGGATCTCTCCTATACAGTCAGTGATGTAGACATTAGTAGTCGATGGGATCTCTCCTATACAGTCAGTGATGTAGACATTAGTAGTCGATGGGATCTCTCCTATACAGTCAGTGATGTAGACATTAGTAGTCGATAGGATCTCTCCTATATAGTCAGTGATGTAGACATTAGTAGTCGATAGGATCTCTCCTATACAGTCAGTGATGCAGACATTAGTAGTCGATAGGATCTCAGTGATGCCGTTTCTCTGTTGATCAGGATCTGAAGGATGTGGGTCGGAGTCAGTCGTTGGATTCAGCTCTGCTGCCGGAGAACCGAGGAAAGAACCGATACAACAACATCCTACCATGTGAGTTATCTACAGTAAACAGTCAGAGAAGACGAAAACACCTTTACCCAATCTGTTTTACCTTCCTCATCATCATCATCCTCACTCTGATTCTATGGTTTCTGTTCAGATGACTCTACCAGAGTACATCCTGTACCACAGTCAGAGAAGTCTAAAACACCTTTACCCAATCTGTTTTACCTTCCATCATCATCATCATCCTCACTCTGATTCTATGGTTTCTGTTCAGATGACTCTACCAGAAGGTCTAATCAGAGACGATCAGTGTTCAGAGGTCTGAATCAATGCCAGCTACATCTGTGAGTATCAAGGTCATCATCATCAGATCATCTGAATCAGAGAGGTCTGAATCAGAGAGGGCTGTATCAGAGAGGTCTGAATCAGAGAGGTCTGTATCAAAAAGGGCTGTATCAAAGAGGTCTGTATCAGAGAGGTCTGAATCAGAGAGGTCTGCATCAGAGAGGGCTGTATCAGAGAGGTCTGAATCAGAGAGGTCTGTATCAAAAAGGGCTGTATCAGAGAGGTCTGTAGCAGAGAGGTCTGCATCAGAGAGGGCTGTATCAGAGAGGTCTGAATCAGAGAGGTCTGTATCAAAAAGGGCTGTATCAGAGAGGTCTGTAGCAGAGAGGTCTGCATCAGAGAGGTCTGTATCAGAGAGGTCTAAATCAGAGAGGTCTAAATCACAGTGGTCTTTATCAGAGAGGTCTAAATCAGAGAGGTCTGCATCAGAGAGGGCTGTATCAGAGAGGTCTGAATCAGAGAGGTCTGCATCAGAGAGGGCTGTATCAGAGAGGTCTGAATCAGAGAGGTCTGTATCAAAAAGGGCTGTATCAGAGAGGGCTGTATCAGAGTGGTCTGTAGCAGAGAGGTCTGCATCAGAGAGGGCTGTATCAGAGAGGTCTGAATCAGAGAGGTCTGTATCAAAAAGGTCTGTATCAGAGAGGTCTAAATCAGAGAGGTCTATATCAGAGTGGTCTTTATCAGAGAGGTCTAAATCAGAGAGGTCTGTATCAGAGAGGTCTAAATCAGAGAGGTCTAAATCAGAGTGGTCTTTATCAGAGAGGTCTAAATCAGAGAGGTCTGTATCAGAGTGGTCTGTATCAGAGAGGTCTAAATCAGAGAGGTCTGTATCAGAGAGGTCTGAATCAGAGAGGTCTGAATCAGAGAGGGCTGTATCAGAGAGGTCTAAATCAGAGAGGTCTGTATCAGAGAGGTCTAAATCAGAGTGGTCTGTATCAGAGAGGTCTGAATCAGAGAGGTCTGTATCAGAGAGGTCTGTATCAGAGAGGTCTGTATCAGAGAGGTCTGTATCAGAGAGGTCTAAATCAGAGAGGTCTGAATCAGAGAGGTCTGAATCAGAGTGGTCTGAATCAGAGTGGTCTGAATCAGAGAGGTCTGTATCAGAGAGGTCTGAATCTGAGAGGTCTGTATCAGAGTGGTCTGTATCAGAGAGGTCTGAATCTGAGAGGTCTGTATCAGAGTGGTCTGTATCAGAGAGGTCTGAATCAGAGTGGTCTGTATCAGAGAGGTCTAAATCAGAGAGGTCTGTATCAGAGAGGTCTGTATCAGAGAGGTCTGAATCAGAGAGGTCTGTATCAGAGAGGTCTGTATCAGAGAGGTCTGTATCAGAGAGGTCTAAATCAGAGAGGTCTGTATCAGAGAGGTCTAAATCAGAGAGGTCTAAATCACAGTGGTCTTTATCAGAGAGGTCTAAATCAGAGTGGTCTTTATCAGAGAGGTCTAAATCAGAGTGGTCTGTATCAGAGAGGTCTGAATCAGAGAGGTCTGTATCAGAGAGGTCTGTATCAGAGAGGTCTGTATCAGAGAGGTCTGAATCAGAGAGGTCTGTATCAGAGAGGTCTGTATCAGAGAGGTCTAAATCAGAGAGGTCTGAATCAGAGAGGTCTGAATCAGAGAGGTCTGAATCAGAGTGGTCTGAATCAGAGTGGTCTGTATCAGAGAGGTCTGAATCTGAGAGGTCTGTATCAGAGTGGTCTGTATCAGCGAGGTCTGTAGCAGAGAGGTCTGTATCAGAGTGGTCTGAATCAGAGTGGTCTGTATCAGAGAGGTCTGAATCTGAGAGGTCTGTATCAGAGTGGTCTGTATCAGCGAGGTCTGTAGCAGAGAGGTCTGTATCAGAGTGGTCTGAATCAGAGTGGTCTGAATCAGAGTGGTCTGAATCAGAGTGGTCTGAATCAGAGAGGTCTGTATCAGAGAGGTCTGTAGCAGAGAGGTCTGTATCAGAGTGGTCTGAATCAGAGTGGTCTGAATCAGAGTGGTCTGTATCAGAGAGGTCTGAATCAGAATGGTCTGTATCAGAGAGGTCTAAATCAGAGAGGTCTGTATCAGAGTGGTCTGTATCAGAGAGGTCTGAATCAGAGAGGTCTGTATCAGAGAGGTCTAAATCAGAGTGGTCTGTATCAGAGAGGTCTAAATCAGAGAGGTCTGAATCAGAGAGGTCTGTATCAGAGAGGTCTAAATCAGAGTGGTCTGTATCAGAGAGGTCTGAATCAGAGAGGTCTGTATCAGAGAGGTCTGAATCTGAGAGGTCTGTATCAGAGTGGTCTGTATCAGCGAGGTCTGTAGCAGAGAGGTCTGTATCAGAGTGGTCTGTATCAGAGAGGTCTGAATCAGAGTGGTCTGTAGCAGAGAGGTCTGTATCAGAGTGGTCTGAATCAGAGTGGTCTGAATCAGAGTGGTCTGTATCAGAGAGGTCTGAATCAGAGTGGTCTGAATCAGAGTGGTCTGTATCAGAGAGGTCTGAATCTGAGAGGTCTGTATCAGAGTGGTCTGTATCAGCGAGGTCTGTAGCAGAGAGGTCTGTATCAGAGTGGTCTGTATCAGAGTGGTCTGAATCAGAGTGGTCTGTAGCAGAGAGGTCTGTATCAGAGTGGTCTGAATCAGAGTGGTCTGAATCAGAGTGGTCTGTATCAGAGTGGTCTGTATCAGCGAGGTCTGTAGCAGAGAGGTCTGTATCAGAGTGGTCTGAATCAGAGTGGTCTGAATCAGAGTGGTCTGTATCAGAGAGGTCTGAATCAGAGTGGTCTGAATCAGAGTGGTCTGAATCAGAGAGGTCTGTATCAGAGAGGTCTGTATCAGAGAGGTCTGTAGCAGAGAGGTCTGTATCAGAGTGGTCTGAATCAGAGTGGTCTGAATCAGAGTGGTCTGTATCAGAGAGGTCTGAATCAGAATGGTCTGTATCAGAGAGGTCTAAATCAGAGAGGTCTGTATCAGAGTGGTCTGTATCAGAGAGGTCTGAATCAGAGAGGTCTGTATCAGAGAGGTCTAAATCAGAGTGGTCTGTATCAGAGAGGTCTAAATCAGAGAGGTCTGAATCAGAGAGGTCTGTATCAGAGAGGTCTAAATCAGAGTGGTCTGTATCAGAGAGGTCTGAATCAGAGAGGTCTGTATCCGGTTACAATCCCGGACTGATGAGTGGGACAGCTGTGAGTCTGATCTGTGTGTCTTCCAGGGTACCTCGTCTCGGAGGGAGTACATCGCCACCCAGGGTCCTCTACCCGGGACTAAAGATGATTTCTGGAAGATGGTTTGGGAGCAGAATGTTCACAACGTGGTGATGGTGACTCAGTGTGTGGAGAAAGGCAGGGTGGGTACCTGTTCTTACCTGAGCAGCTTTAACCCTTTACCTTATCTGTGGGTCATGTGATGTCATGTTGTTCTCCAGGTGAAGTGTGATCATTACTGGCCCTTGGACCAGGACCCGCTGTACTACGGAGACCTGATCGTCAGGATGGTGTCAGAGTCCGTTCTACCTGAGTGGACCATACGAGAGTTCAACATCTGCAGCGTACGACATGCCCCTACCTCTCTAGTCACATGACACCGTGATGATTAAACATGACTGGAAGTAGGCCACGCCCACTCTGCCCTCTTGTGGTTATTCCATGGCTCAGGAAACTGACCTCTGGTCATCTCTCTGTCTTTGTTATCAGGAGGAACATCTGGCCTTCTCTCGTCTAGTCCGTCAGTTTCACTACACCGTGTGGCCGGATCACGGCGTCCCAGAGACCACGCAGTCCCTGATCCAGTTTGTCCGTACTGTCAGGGACTATGTCAACAGGACTCCTGGATCTGGACCCACCGTGGTCCACTGCAGGTAGGTTCACTAAGCACACAGAATAAGAATTTAAAGTGAAATGAGCCGTTTGTTTACCGTAGTTTTGTGTACGCCTCAGCGCCGGCGTGGGTCGGACAGGAACCTTCATCGTCCTGGATCGAGTCCTCCAGCAGATCGACAGTAAAGACACGGTGGACGTCTACGGCTCAGTGTTTGACCTGAGGCTGCACCGCTCACACATGGTGCAGACAGAGGTAGGACTGGCAGCAAAGCATCATGGGAGTTTGAGTCTGTAGACACAGGAAAGAAAAGAGAGAATGATATCTGAGCACTAGAGGAAGACGAAGAGCAGGCTGGAGAGAGAAACAGAGAGGAGGAGGAAGAGTTGTTCATTTCTCACGAAGAGACAAAAACTGTGAGAGCGGAACCCCCCCAAAAATAAAAGTTTTATCAGTGATCAGTAACTGCAAATAAATAAATATGACTGTTTTAGCCATGTTGTTGTATGATAATGAGTTCTTAATGTTTATAGCTGTATTCCCATTTTATATTATTTTCAGTCCTGCTTTTATGTTACAGTTTAAAATTAAACCAAATCATTACTGTTACTATGAAATATCTATGTACAAATTTGCATAAATGTATATAAAGCCAAGTTTACTGTCTAAATTAAAAATGAAAAATTATTTTAAAATTACATAAAAGTACATTTTGTGCAACAAGACATGATCTTTAATTTTGAAAATTAGAAATATTTCTTCTCAATTTAATTTGAAACAGTAAATTAAAAATAACCAAAAATGAACAGAATGCAACCAGAAAGGTTTTTTTATTTAGAAAATTAGACACCGACCATCTCAAAGGGGCGTGGCTTTTGGTTGCTGACTAGAGGTCTGTTTAAGAGAGGTCTGTGTCAGAGAGGTCTGTAGCAGAGAGGTCTGAATCAGAGAGGGCTGTAGCAGAGGGGTCTGTATCAGAGAGGGCTGTAGCAGAGGGGTCTGTATCAGAGAGGTCTGTATCAGAGAGGTCTGTATCAGAGAGGTCTGAATCAGAGAGGTCTGAATCAGAGAGCAAACCCCTATGATAAACCCTCTCTGATACAGATCTCTCCGATACAGACCTCTCTGATTCAGACCTCTCTGATTCAGACCTCTCTGATTCAGACCTCTCTGATTTAGACCTCTCTGATTCAGACCTCTCTGATACAGACCTCTCTGATTCAGACCTCTCTGATTCAGACCTCTCTGATACAGGATGAACTAGGGGGCAGTTTAGAGTTTAGAATGAAGGACTGAAGAAAAATCTGAGCCCAAAATCAATCCGTCATGATCTCAGAATGTTAAAATGAGCTCTAGAGTTTTGAAACAATAATGACTCCATACATAAATGCCAACATAAAAAGTAGCTAAGTTTGAAAGCAGAAGGGTAAAACCAGAAATGTCCACGTACGGACCCCTGACCGACTCCTCTCCTCCCCAGGGTCAGTATTCTTACCTCCATCAGTGTGTACGGGATGTTCTCCGAGCCAGGAAGCTGCGCAGCGAGCAAGAGCTCCTCCTCTGTCCCATCTATGAGAATGTGAACTTCAGCTCCCAGAACTACAGCTCCCAGAACTACAGCTCCCAGAACTACAGCTCCCAGAACTACAGCTCCCAGAGAGGTGAGTGCTGGACCCACAGCCAGCTGGCAGTGGTGGTGAATCTGTGCTAATCGGATGTATTGATCTTTGTTTTCAGAGATGCTGGGCAGCAGACGGTAAAGGTTTCACTGATCACTGCAGGGAACGTGAAGTTTTATTTTTGTACTAATGTTTATATTTCAGACAAACTTTATGATTATTTATATGATGATCTGAGAGCCTGTACATAAACCTCTATCTCTGTATATACTCCCCTTTAGAGGATGCTCTATCAGTTACTCTACAGGCTCCTGTATCTCTGATGCTGCAGCCATGAGGATGATGATGATGATGATGATGACGATGATGATGATGACTGTTCATGTATTGATCCATGATAAAGGATTTCTGATCAGTTTGGCATTAAGGTGTCTTTGCTCATGTTTACAGACATCTGTGAGTTTGGTGAGTGTATGACAGTGAAGAAACGTCTGCAGCAGAGCACACGTCTGAGACCACGGTAGCTGAGTCCACTTTTGTTCACACTGACCAGATATAACTGGACTCTGGGGTCAAGGGTCCTCAGATCCAGATTGTCCCCTGGTGTGAAAGCACCCCCTTAATCTCTGATCATGGTCCTTCTATTCAAACATTTACTGCAGTAAACTCCGGACCATCTCACCTCTCCCTCAGACTGGTTCTTAAAGTCTCAGAGGAACATTCATGAAATGTTCTCACACTGCTGAAATGTACTCTCATGCTCTTAAGTTGTTTTTCTTAAAGAAACGCCCATATAAGGACATGAGACTGCAGGGCAGTGTGCAAACACGGAGGGCACACAGGAGAGGAGGATATCAGGAGCATCCAAATTCAAATAAATGGTAAAACAATGTCTACTTCCTGTTCATAGAATAATCTCAGAGCAGCTCCACTGTCTACTTCCTGTTCATAGAATAATCTCAGAGCAGCTCCACTGTCTACTTCCTGTTCATAGAATAATCTCAGAGCAGCTCCACTGTCTACTTCCTGTTCATAGAATCATCTCAGACCAGCTCCACTGTCTACTTCCTGTTCATAGAATAATCTCAGAGCAGCTCCAATGTCTACTTCCTGTTCATAGAGTAATCTCAGACCAGCTCCACTGTCTACTTCCTGTTCATAGAATCATCTCAGAGCAGCTCCACTGTCTACTTCCTGTTCATAGAGTCATCTCAGAGCAGCTCCACTGTCTACTTCCTGTTCATAGAATAATCTCAGAGCAGCTCCACTGTCTACTTCCTGTTCATAGAATCATCTCAGACCAGCTCCACTGTCTACTTCCTGTTCATGGAATAATCTCAGAGCAGCTCCAATGTCTACTTCCTGTTCATAGAGTAATCTCAGAGCAGCTCCACTGTCTACTTCCTGTTCATAGAGTCATCTCAGAGCAGCTCCACTGTCTACTTCCTGTTCATAGAGTCATCTCAGAGCAGCTCCACTGTCTACTTCCTGTTCATAGAATAATCTCAGAGCAGCTCCACTGTCTACTTCCTGTTCATAGAGTCATCTCAGAGCAGCTCCACTGTCTACTTCCTGTTCATAGAGTCATCTCAGAGCAGCTCCACTGTCTACTTCCTGTTCATAGAATCATCTCAGAGCAGCTCCACTGTCTACTTCCTGTTCATAGAATCATCTCAGACCAGCTCCACTGTCTACTTCCTGTTCATAGAATAATCTCAGAGCAGCTCCAATGTCTACTTCCTGTTCATAGAGTCATCTCAGAGCAGCTCCACTGTCTACTTCCTGTTCATAGAATAATCTCAGACCAGCTCCACTGTCTACTTCCTGTTCATAGAATAATCTCAGAGCAGCTCCACTGTCTACTTCCTGTTCATAGAATAATCTCAGAGCAGCTCCACTGTCTACTTCCTGTTCATAGAATAATCTCAGAGCAGCTCCACTGTCTACTTCCTGTTCATAGAATAATCTCAGAGCAGCTCCACTGTCTACTTCCTGTTCATAGAATCATCTCAGACCAGCTCCACTGTCTACTTCCTGTTCATAGAATAATCTCAGAGCAGCTCCAATGTCTACTTCCTGTTCATAGAGTAATCTCAGAGCAGCTCCACTGTCTACTTCCTGTTCATAGAGTCATCTCAGAGCAGCTCCACTGTCTACTTCCTGTTCATAGAGTCATCTCAGAGCAGCTCCACTGTCTACTTCCTGTTCATAGAATAATCTCAGAGCAGCTCCACTGTCTACTTCCTGTTCATAGAGTCATCTCAGAGCAGCTCCACTGTCTACTTCCTGTTCATAGAGTCATCTCAGAGCAGCTCCACTGTCTACTTCCTGTTCATAGAATCATCTCAGAGCAGCTCCACTGTCTACTTCCTACACAGACAAACCTTTGTCTTTCATTCTTTGATTTATCATAATGAGGGAGAAAAGCTGTTAAAGGTGGACCTCCATGCTCAGACTGGAGGTGATGCCAGACCACATGCTGGGTTCACCTCCAGCCTGAAACTGGAAGTGCCTTTTTAACATCTTTTCTCCTTCATTATGAGAACTGAATGAATGAGGGGACAATTCTAAAAAGGGTCCTCAGTTCAAAACAGGAAGTAAACAGTGGAAATGGGCAAAGCTGGTCTGTACTCGTCATATTATGTCATTGGTTGGGTTGAGAGCCCTGGTAGAAGAATTTTAACTACTGCATTTAATTTGAAAAAAATGTCATAAAAAATACTTAAAAGTATATTTTATTGATTCATTTTAAATCTAGCAGGTCCGAGTGCTGATGAGGGCAGATTATTGATTATACTCATCCTGACATATCAGCTCTCAGGTGTGTCTAGACTGTTCTGGAGAGTTCTTAGACTAGATTTCCTTCTTAGATTTCTGGCCCTGGTCTCGTGTCCTGGTCTCAGAGACTGGCCCTGGTCTCGTGTCCCGGTCTCAGAGACTGGCCCTGGTCTCGTGTCCCGGTCTCAGAGAAAGGTCCTGGTCTCGTGTCCCGGTCTCAGAGACTGGTCCTGGCCTCGTTTCCCGGTCTCAGAGACTGGCCCTGGTCTCCGGACCTGTTCTAAGAGACTGGCCCTGGTCTCAAGTCCCGGTCTCAGGGACTGGCCATGGTCTCATGTCCCGGTCTCAGAGACTGGTCCCGGTCTCTTGTCCCGGTCTCAGAGACTGGTCCCAGTCTCTTCTCCCGGTCTCAGAGACTGGTCCCGGTCTCTTGTCCCAGTCTCAGAGACTGGTCCCGGTCTCGTGTCCCGGTCTCAGAGACTGGTCCTGGTCTCAGGTCCCAGTCTCAGAGACTGGCCCTGGTCTTGTGGTCTAGGCTCAGAGACTGGTCCTGGTCTTCTGTCCCGGTCTGAGAGACTGGTCCCGGTCTCTTGTCCCGGTCTCAGAGACTGGTCCCGGTCTCATGTATCGGTCTCAGAGACTGTTCCCGGTCTCGTGTCCCGGTCTCAGAGACTGGTCCCGGTCTCTTGTCCCGGTCTCAGAGACTGGCCCCGGTCTCGTGTCCCGGTCTCAGAGACTGGTCCCGGTCTCGTGTCTCGGTCTCAGAGACTGGTCCCGGTCTCGTGTCCCGGTCTCAGAGACTGGTCCCCGTCTCGTGTCCCGGTCTCAGAGACTGGCCCTGGTCTTGTGGTCTAGGCTCAGAGACTGGTCCCCGTCTCGTGTCCCGGTCTCAGAGACTGGACCTGGTCTTGTGGTCTAGGCTCAGAGACTGGTCCTGGTCTCGTGTCCCGGTCTCAGAGACTGGTCCCGGTCTCGTGTCCCGGTCTCAGAGACTGGTCCCCGTCTCGTGTCCCGGTCTCAGAGACTGGTCCCCGTCTCGTGTCATGGTCTCAGAGACTGGTTCCGGTCTCAGGTCCCGGTCTCAGAGACTTGCCCTGGTCTCGTGTCCCGGTCTCAGAGACTGGTCCCGGTCTCTTGTCCCGGTCTCAGAGACTGGTCCTGGTCTCAGGTCCCAGTCTCAGAGACTGGCCCTGGTCTCGTGTCCCAGTCTCAGAGACTGGCCCTGGTCTCGTGTCCCGGTCTCAGAGACAGGTCCTGGTCTCAGGTCCTGGTCTCAGAGACTGGCCCCGGTCTCCTGTCCCGGTCTCAGAGACAGGTCCCGGTCTCAGGTTCCGGTCTCAGAGACTGGTCCCGGTCTCATGTCTCGGTCTCAGAGACTGGTCCCGGTCTCATGTCCCGGTCTCAGGGACTGGTCCCGGTCTCATATCTCGGTCTCAGAGACTAGTCCCGGTCTCGTGTCCTGGTCTCAGAGACTGGTCCTGGTCTCGTGTCCCAGTCTCAGAGACTGGTCCTGGGACCTGGTCTCAGAGACTGGCCCTGGTCTCGTGTCCCGTTCTCAGAGACTGGTCCTGGGACCTGGTCTCAGAGACTGGTCCTGGTCTCGTGTCCCAGTCTCAGAGACTGGCCCCGGTCTCGTGTCCCGATCTCAGAGACTAATCCCCGTCTCGTGTCCCGGTCTCAGAGACTGGTCCCGGTCTCATGTCTCGGTCTCAGAGACTGGTCCCGGTCTCGTGTCACGGTCTCAGAGACTGGTCCCTGTCTCGTGTCCTGGTCTCAGAGACTGGTCCTGGTCTCAGGTCCCGGTCTCAGAGACTGGCCCCGGTCTCGTGTCCTGGTCTCAGAGACTGGTCCTGGTCTCAGGTCCCGGTCTCAGAGACTGGCCCTGGTCTCGTGTCCAAGTCTCAGAGACTGGCCCCGGTCTCGTGTCCCGGTCTCAGAGACTGGCCCCGGTCTCATGTCCCGGTCTCAGAGACAGGTCCCGGTCTCAGGTCCCGGTCTCAGAGACTGGCCCTGGTCTCGTGTCCTGGTCTCAGAGACTGGTTCCGGTCTCAGGTCCCGGTCTCAGAGACTGGTCCCGGTCTCAGGTCCCGGTCTCAGAGACTGGCCCTGGTCTCGTGTCCCGGTCTCAGAGACTGGTCCCTGTCTCGTGTCCTGGTCTCAGAGACTGGTCCCGGTCTCGTGTCCCGGTCTCAGAGACTGGTCCCGGTCTCAGGTCCCGGTCTCAGAGACTGGCCCTGGTCTCGTGTCCCGGTCTCAGAGACTGGTCCTGGGACCTGGTCTCAGAGACTGGTCCTGGTCTCGTGTCCCAGTCTCAGAGACTGGCCCCGGTCTCGTGTCCCGGTCTCAGAGACTGGTCCCGGTCTCATGTCCCTGTCTCAGAGACTGGTCCCTGTCTCGTGTCCTGGTCTCAGAGACTGGTCCCGGTCTCATGTCCCGGTCTCAGAGACTGGTCCCGGTCTCATGTCTCGGTCTCAGAGACTGGTCCCGGTCTCGTGTCCCGGTCTCAGAGACTGGTCCCTGTCTCGTGTCCTGGTCTCAGAGACTGGTCCCGGTCTCATGTCCCGGTCTCAGAGACTGGTCCCGGTCTCGTGTCCCGGTCTCAGAGACTGATCCCGGTCTCAGAGACTGGTCCTGGGACCTGGTCTCAGAGACCGGCCCTGGTCTCGTGTCCCGGTCTCAGAGACTGGTCCCGGTCTCTTGTCCCGGTCTCAGAGACTGGTCCTGGTCTCAGGTCCCAGTCTCAGAGACTGGCCCTGGTCTCGTGTCCCAGTCTCAGAGACTGGCCCCGGTCTCGTGTCCCGGTCTCAGAGACAGGTCCCGGTCTCAGGTCCTGGTCTCAGAGACTGGCCCCGGTCTCGTGTCCCGGTCTCAGAGACAGGTCCCGGTCTCAGGTCCTGGTCTCAGAGACTGGCCCCGGTCTCGTGTCCCGGTCTCAGAGACTGGCCCCGGTCTCGTGTCCCGGTCTCAGAGACAGGCCCCGGTCTCGTGTCCCGGTCTCAGAGACAGGTCCCGGTCTCAGGTTCCGGTCTCAGAGACTGGTCCCGGTCTCATGTCTCGGTCTCAGAGACTGGTCCCGGTCTCATGTCCCGGTCTCAGGGACTGGTCCCGGTCTCATGTCTCGGTCTCAGAGACTGGTCCTGGTCTCGTGTCCCAGTCTCAGAGACTGGTCCTGGGACCTGGTCTCAGAGACTGGCCCTGGTCTCGTGTCCCGTTCTCAGAGACTGGTCCTGGGACCTGGTCTCAGAGACTGGTCCTGGTCTCGTGTCCCAGTCTCAGAGACTGGCCCCGGTCTCGTGTCCCGGTCTCAGAGACTGGTCCCCGTCTCGTGTCCCGGTCTCAGAGACTGGTCCCGGTCTCATGTCTCGGTCTCAGAGACTGGTCCCGGTCTCGTGTCACGGTCTCAGAGACTGGTCCCTGTCTCGTGTCCTGGTCTCAGAGACTGGTCCTGGTCTCAGGTCCCGGTCTCAGAGACTGGCCCCGGTCTCAGGTCCTGGTCTCAGAGACTGGTCCTGGTCTCAGGTCCCAGTCTCAGAGACTGGCCCTGGTCTCGTGTCCAAGTCTCAGAGACTGGCCCCGGTCTCGTGTCCCGGTCTCAGAGACTGGCCCCGGTCTCGTGTCCCGGTCTCAGAGACAGGTCCCGGTCTCGTGTCCCGGTCTCAGAGACTGGCCCTGGTCTCGTGTCCCGGTCTCAGAGACTGGTTCCGGTCTCAGGTCCCGGTCTCAGAGACTGGTTCCGGTCTCAGGTCCCGGTCTCAGAGACTGGCCCTGGTCTCGTGTCCCGGTCTCAGAGACTGGTCCCTGTCTCGTGTCCTGGTCTCAGAGACTGGTCCCGGTCTTGTGTCCCGGTCTCAGAGACTGGTCCCGGTCTCAGGTCCCGGTCTCAGAGACAGGTCCCTGGTCTCGTGTCCCGGTCTCAGAGACTGGTCCTGGGACCTGGTCTCAGAGACTGGTCCTGGTCTCGTGTCCCAGTCTCAGAGACTGGCCCCGGTCTCGTGTCCCGGTCTCAGAGACTGGTCCCGGTCTCGTGTCCCTGTCTCAGAGACTGGTCCCTGTCTCGTGTCCTGGTCTCAGAGACTGGTCCCGGTCTCATGTCCCGGTCTCAGAGACTGGTCCCGGTCTCATGTCTCTGTCTCAGAGACTGGTCCCGGTCTCGTGTCCCGGTCTCAGAGACTGGTCCCTGTCTCGTGTCCTGGTCTCAGAGACTGGTCCCGGTCTCATGTCCCGGTCTCAGAGACTGGTCCCGGTCTCGTGTCCCGGTCTCAGAGACTGATCCCGGTCTCAGAGACTGGTCCTGGGACCTGGTCTCAGAGACTGGCCCTGGTCTCGTGTCCCGGTCTCAGAGACTGGTCCTGGGACCTGGTCTCAGAGACAGGTCCCGGTCTCAGGTCCCGGTCGCAGAGACTGGTCCTGGTCTCAGGTCCCAGTCTCAGAGACTGGCCCTGGTCTCGTGTCCCAGTCTCAGAGACTGGCCCCGGTCTCGTGTCCCGGTCTCAGAGACTGGTCCCTGTCTCATGTCCTGGTCTCAGAGACTGGTCCCGGTCTCATGTCCCGGTCTCAGAGACTGGTCCTGGTCTCGTGTCCTGGTCTCAGAGACTGGTCCCGGTCTCATGTCCCGGTCTCAGAGACTGGTCCTGGTCTCGTGTCCCGGTCTCAGAGACTGATCCCGGTCTCAGAGACTGGTCCTGGGACCTGGTCTCAGAGACTGGCCCTGGTCTCGTGTCCCGGTCTCAGAGACTGGTCCTGGGACCTGGTCTCAGAGACAGGTCCCGGTCTCAGAGACTGGTCCTGGTCTCAGGTCCCAGTCTCAGAGACTGGCCCTGGTCTCGTGTCCCAGTCTCAGAGACTGGCCCCGGTCTCGTGTCCCAGTCTCAGAGACTTGCCCTGGTCTCGTGTCCCAGTCTCAGAGACTGGCCCCGGTCTCGTGTCCCGGTCTCAGAGACTGGTCCCGGGCTCAGGTCCCAGTCTCAGAGACTGGCCCCGGTCTCGTGTCCCGGTCTCAGAGACTGGTCCCGGGCTCAGGTCCCGGTCTCAGAGACAGGTCCCGGTCTCAGGTCCCGGTCTCAGAGACAGGTCCCGGTCTCAGGTCCCGGTCTCAGAGACAGGTCCCGGTCTCAGGTCCTGGTCTCAGAGACAGGTCCCGGTCTCAGAGACTGGTCCTGGTCTCAGGTCCCAGTCTCAGAGACTGGCCCTGGTCTCGTGTCCCAGTCTCAGAGACTGGCCCCGGTCTCGTGTCCCGGTCTCAGAGACTGGTCCCTGTCTCGTGTCTCGGTCTCAGAGACTGGTCCTGGTCTCAGGTCCCAGTCTCAGAGACTTGCCCTGGTCTCGTGTCCCAGTCTCAGAGACTGGCCCCGGTCTCGTGTCCCGGTCTCAGAGACTGGTCCCGGGCTCAGGTCCCAGTCTCAGAGACTGGCCCCGGTCTCGTGTCCCGGTCTCAGAGACAGGTCCCGGTCTCAGGTCCCGGTCTCAGAGACTGGCTGGTTTTTCATCCGTACCCAGGCTGACCTGCTCCAACATGACTGTAAACTCAGTCTACAGGAATGTCTCCTTCCTGATCAATCACCTCTGTATCAGGGAGGACCGGAGCTGATCGGGGTGATCGATCCGTCCCTCCTCCTCTGTCTCTGGGCTCCTGATGACGCAGGTACGTGGGTGTTGGAATAAAACAGTTAATTATGTATTTTAGATGACTCTGTTAGTCATTCATTATGGCTCCGCTGGGAGAGGCCCCGGCTGTCCCAAACCACAGGGCCCGCGCATGCGCAGAGCGGCGCGTGTCCACACATCGAGAGGCTGAACTGTGGGAAGTTTAGCTAAGTGTCAGAGAGTTAGCTCGGAGGCTAGCAGCAGAAAAGACGCCGTGAGGAGTTAAAGTTGGTTAAAAAGGAGGAAAAAACGCGTTAGCGCCGAAACAACCAGCACACAGTGAAGCACGGAGGCCTGCCGATGGATTCACCCGGTTTTTCTGCCTGTAATTCGCGCTAACAGCGGCGTTAAAAGCGTTTGAAAGAAGTTGTGATTGTTTTTTTGGCGCTCTGGAGGAAAGATGGAGGCTCTGCGGGTGTAGCAGCGGAGGCTAACCGAAGCTAGCTCCAGTTTACGGACTCAGCAGAGCGGCTTCAGCCGGAGCCAGAGGAGCTTCAATTCATCCTGGAGACCGACTTCAGTAAGTATGGATCATGTTAATAAAACCACAGTTATTCAGTCCGACGGCAGAGCTAAGAGCAGGAATAACCTCAGACTTCTGACTCCGAGTTAGCCTCGGAGCTAATTAGTTAGCTGAAATCAGTGTTAGCTTATTCAGATAGGACAGATTAGCTCCGAGCTAACTAGCTGCCATTACACCAACACAGACCTCACTCTTCCTGGGTTAACCCGAGTTATTCTGCTCCTATGGAGGGGTGTGTGTTAGTTCATAGCTTCAGACTGAGTGAGTTAGTTTAGTTAACTCTTAGTGAAGGTTAAGTCAGAGTTAAATCAGCAGTTCATCACTAAACTCTTTAAAACACGTTAAAACAATCCCCACAGTATGACTAGACCACTGATTATTCTCTCTCTGCTCATTATTATTATGTTTTTAAACTTTAAACCTTTCAGTCCATATTACAGTCTTATAAAAGTCACATCATTGTGTTGGAGACAGAGCTTTATTTAAGGGTGTCATGGTGTAAAACATCTCTGTGCTACTAAAACATTGGTTGAAGTTCATATGTGAGCAATGTAGGCAGTTTACAACTCTATGATCACAAATGTTGGTGGCTGACTGACAGATACGGGCTGTTATTGGCTGTCAGGGACTGCTATTTTAATGATTATTAGTCTTTATTTAATCATTAAAATACACCTCAGTCATATTCAGCTCATAACAGTCATTATACAGTCTTATAAAGGTCAGATTATTCTGTTTCTTTACCCCAGGACAGCTTAAATAGAGAGACAGAAGGCTGTTAACATGTAAAATACATCTCTAGCACTAAAACATTGGTTCTGTTTCATGTGTTTGCCCTTCAGGCAGGTTACTAGACTATGGCTGCATTTGAAATCAAGATACCACGTTATTCTGGCTTTAGAACTTCTGTTTTATGATTCTTGACACCTCTCCTGCTGAATAACCATTATTTAACCATTATTTTAAGTCATTTTCAGCTCATTTCACAGTCTTATAAAAGTCAGATTAATCTAATTTTTCTCAGGACAATCTAAAATAAAGACACGATATAACTGAACGGTTTGACAAAGTCAAATCCAGGTCAGTGGCACTAAAACATCGGTTATGTGTCATATTCAGGCAGTTAGGGTGGTTTACAACACCATGTTTACATTTGTCCAAAAGTTTCCAACATATTTATGCCGTTCAGACACAATGCCAGATTTTTCCTGCAGTTTTGGGGAAATAAAAAGGAGGAATGGTCTTACGTTGATGTCCTGGACTTCTGAAGATATTCTGTTTAATCAACTCAGGACAGTCCCCAGTAAGAAAGGGATGATGACTGATGGGTATCAAAATGTAAAATACATCACAACACAACATATTTGTGTAATTTAAGCTGGTTATAAGACTATGGCTGCTCACTATTAGGCGTCTAGGGCCGTTATTGTATTGATAGTTTTTTGTTTTCATTCAGGAAAGTAAATCTCTGTCATTTTCAGCTCACGTGACTAATTTTACAGTCTGTTAAATGTCTGATTGATCATCCAAGAAGAAGAGACAGAAGTTTAGTAAAGGCTGTCAGAATGTTCAGTCCGTCTCAGTGATGTTAAAACATTCGTTATGTTTCATACCGTCCATTTTGGGCAGTTTACAGCTCTGTAGGTGCAACATTGGACGACTGAAAACAGCAGACCGCTCAAATCTTCATCAAGGGGGCAGCTAGACCTGATTAAGGTTCCTGAACAGTCCAGTTCCCCTTTGAGACAGGTTTGGATAACCAAGAGCATATGAATGAGAACCTGATCTGTACCTAGGACTTCTACTTTACTGATCTCTCCTGCTTATCAGGCTTTTTAATTATTTAAGTACCTTTCTGTCATTCAGCTCACATTTCACATTTTACCATCTTATCACAGTCAGATTGATGTAAAATATTCTGTTTCATCAGCTCAAGTTTATCTAAGGGTGTCAGGATGTAAAACAAATGTCTGTGGTAGTAAAGCGTTAGTTAAAGTTCATATTTAGGCTGTTTATAAATGTCTGTGGTACTAAAGCCTTGGTTATAGTTAATATTTAGACCGTTTATAAATGTCTGTGGTACTAAAGCGTTAGTTATAGTTCATATTTAGGCCGTTTATAAATGTCTGTGGTACTAAAGCCTTGATTATAGTTCATATTTAGGCTGTTTATAAATGTCTGTGGTACTAAAGCGTTAGTTATAGTTCATATTTAGGCCGTTTATAAATGTCTGTGGTACTAAAGCGTTGGTTATAGTTCATATTTAGGCCGTTTATAAATGTCTGTGGTACTAAAGCGTTGGTTATAGTTCATATTTAGACTGTTTATAAATGTCTGTGGTACTAAAGCGTTGGTTATAGTTCATATTTAGACTGTTTATAAATGTCTGTGGTAGTAAAGCCTTGGTTATAGTTCATATTTAGGCCGTTTATAAATGTCTGTGGTACTAAAGCGTTGGTTATAGTTCATATTTAGACTGTTTATAAATGTCTGTGGTACTAAAGCGTTGGTTATAGTTCATATTTAGACTGTTTATAAATGTCTGTGGTAGTAAAGCGTTAGTTATAGTTCATATTTAGGCTGTTTATAAATGTCTGTGGTACTAAAGCGTTAGTTATAGTTCATATTTAGGCCGTTTATAAATGTCTGTGGTACTAAAGCGTTGGTTATAGTTCATATTTAGGCCGTTTATAAATGTCTGTGGTACTAAAGCGTTGGTTATAGTTCATATTTAGACTGTTTATAAATGTCTGTGGTACTAAAGCGTTAGTTATAGTTCATATTTAGACTGTTTATAAATGTCTGTGGTAGTAAAGCCTTGGTTATAGTTCATATTTAGGCCGTTTATAAATGTCTGTGGTACTAAAGCGTTGGTTATAGTTCATATTTAGACTGTTTATAAATGTCTGTGGTACTAAAGCGTTAGTTATAGTTCATATTTAGGCTGTTTATAAATGTCTGTGGTACTAAAGCGTTGGTTATAGTTCATATTTAGACTGTTTATAAATGTCTGTGGCACTAAAGCGTTAGTTATAGTTCATATTTAGGCTGTTTATAAATGTCTGTGGTACTAAAGCGTTGGTTATAGTTCATATTTAGACTGTTTATAAATGTCTGTGGTACTAAAGTGTTGGTTATAGTTCATATTTAGGCCGTTTATAAATGTCTGTGGTAGTAAAGCGTTGGTTATAGTTCATATTTAGACTGTTTATAAATGTCTGTGGTACTAAAGCGTTGGTTATAGTTCATATTTAGACTGTTTATAAATGTCTGTGGTACTAAAGCGTTGGTTATAGTTCATATTTAGACTGTTTATAAATGTCTGTGGTAGTAAAGCCTTGGTTATAGTTCATATTTAGGCCGTTTATAAATGTCTGTGGTACTAAAGCGTTGGTTATAGTTCATATTTAGACTGTTTATAAATGTCTGTGGTACTAAAGCGTTAGTTATAGTTCATATTTAGGCTGTTTATAAATGTCTGTGGTACTAAAGCGTTAGTTATAGTTCATATTTAGGCCGTTTATAAATGTCTGTGGTACTAAAGCGTTGGTTATAGTTCATATTTAGGCCGTTTATAAATGTCTGTGGTACTAAAGCGTTGGTTATAGTTCATATTTAGACTGTTTATAAATGTCTGTGGTACTAAAGTGTTAGTTATAGTTCATATTTAGACTGTTTATAAATGTCTGTGGTAGTAAAGCCTTGGTTATAGTTCATATTTAGGCCGTTTATAAATGTCTGTGGTACTAAAGCGTTGGTTATAGTTCATATTTAGACTGTTTATAAATGTCTGTGGTACTAAAGCGTTAGTTATAGTTCATATTTAGGCTGTTTATAAATGTCTGTGGTACTAAAGCGTTAGTTATAGTTCATATTTAGGCCGTTTATAAATGTCTGTGGTACTAAAGCGTTGGTTATAGTTCATATTTAGGCCGTTTATAAATGTCTGTGGTACTAAAGCGTTGGTTATAGTTCATATTTAGACTGTTTATAAATGTCTGTGGTACTAAAGCGTTGGTTATAGTTCATATTTAGACTGTTTATAAATGTCTGTGGTACTAAAGCGTTGGTTATAGTTCATATTTAGACTGTTTATAAATGTCTGTGGTACTAAAGCGTTAGTTATAGTTCATATTTAGACTGTTTATAAATGTCTGTGGTACTAAAGCGTTAGTTATAGTTCATATTTAGAATGTTTATAAATGTCTGTGGTACTAAAGCGTTAGTTATAGTTCATATTTAGACCGTTTATAAATGTCTGTGGTACTAAAGCGTTAGTTATAGTTCATATTTAGGCCGTTTATAAATGTCTGTGGTAGTAAAGCGTTGGTTATAGTTCATATTTAGACTGTTTATAAATGTCTGTGGTAGTAAAGCGTTGGTTATAGTTCATATTTAGGCCGTTTATAAATGTCTGTGGTAGTAAAGCGTTGGTTATAGTTCATATTTAGACTGTTTATAAATGTCTGTGGTAGTAAAGCGTTGGTTATAGTTCATATTTAGGCTGTTTATAAATGTCTGTGGTACTAAAGCGTTGGTTATAGTTCATATTTAGGCCGTTTATAAATGTCTGTGGTAGTAAAGCGTTAGTTATAGTTCATATTTAGACTGTTTATAAATGTCTGTGGTAGTAAAGCGTTGGTTATAGTTCATATTTAGGCTGTTTATAAATGTCTGTGGTACTAAAGCGTTGGTTATAGTTCATATTTAGACCGTTGATAAATGTCTGTGGTACTAAAGCGTTGGTTATAGTTCATATTTAGGCTGTTTATAAATGTCTGTGGTACTAAAGCGTTGGTTATAGTTCATATTTAGACTGTTTATAAATGTCTGTGGTACTAAAGCGTTAGTTATAGTTCATATTTAGACTGTTTATAAATGTCTGTGGTACTAAAGCGTTAGTTATAGTTCATATTTAGACTGTTTATAAATGTCTGTGGTACTAAAGCGTTAGTTATAGTTCATATTTAGACTGTTTATAAATGTCTGTGGTACTAAAGCGTTAGTTATAGTTCATATTTAGACTGTTTATAAATGTCTGTGGTACTAAAGCGTTAGTTATAGTTCATATTTAGACTGTTTATAAATGTCTGTGGTACTAAAGCGTTAGTTATAGTTCATATTTAGACTGTTTATAAATGTCTGTGGTAGTAAAGCCTTGGTTATAGTTCATATTTAGACTGTTTATAAATGTCTGTGGTAGTAAAGCCTTGGTTATAGTTCATATTTAGGCTGTTTATAAATGTCTGTGGTAGTAAAGCCTTTGTTATAGTTCATATTTAGACTGTTTATAAATGTCTGTGGTAGTAAAGCCTTGGTTATAGTTCATATTTAGACTGTTTATAAATGTCTGTGGTAGTAAAGCCTTGGTTATAGTTCATATTTAGGCTGTTTATAAATGTCTGTGGTAGTAAAGCCTTGGTTATAGTTCATATTTAGACTGTTTATAAATGTCTGTGGTAGTAAAGCCTTTGTTATAGTTCATATTTAGACTGTTTATAAATGTCTGTGGTACTAAAGCGTTAGTTATAGTTCATATTTAGACTGTTTATAAATGTCTGTGGTAGTAAAGCCTTGGTTATAGTTCATATTTAGACTGTTTATAAATGTCTGTGGTAGTAAAGCCTTGGTTATAGTTCATATTTAGACTGTTTATAAATGTCTGTGGTAGTAAAGCGGTTATAGTTCATATTTAGACTGTTTATAAATGTCTGTGGTACTAAAGCGTTAGTTATAGTTCATATTTAGACTGTTTATAAATGTCTGTGGTACTAAAGCGTTAGTTATAGTTCATATTTAGACTGTTTATAAATGTCTGTGGTACTAAAGCGTTAGTTATAGTTCATATTTAGACTGTTTATAAATGTCTGTGGTAGTAAAGCGTTAGTTATAGTTCATATTTAGACTGTTTATAAATGTCTGTGGTACTAAAGCGTTAGTTATAGTTCATATTTAGACTGTTTATAAATGTCTGTGGTAGTAAAGCCTTGGTTATAGTTCATATTTAGACTGTTTATAAATGTCTGTGGTAGTAAAGCCTTGGTTATAGTTCATATTTAGACTGTTTATAAATGTCTGTGGTAGTAAAGCCTTTGTTATAGTTCATATTTAGACTGTTTATAAATGTCTGTGGTAGTAAAGCCTTGGTTATAGTTCATATTTAGACTGTTTATAAATGTCTGTGGTAGTAAAGCCTTGGTTATAGTTCATATTTAGGCTGTTTATAAATGTCTGTGGTAGTAAAGCCTTTGTTATAGTTCATATTTAGACTGTTTATAAATGTCTGTGGTACTAAAGCGTTAGTTATAGTTCATATTTAGACTGTTTATAAATGTCTGTGGTAGTAAAGCCTTGGTTATAGTTCATATTTAGACTGTTTATAAATGTCTGTGGTAGTAAAGCCTTGGTTATAGTTCATATTTAGACTGTTTATAAATGTCTGTGGTAGTAAAGCGTTGGTTATAGTTCATATTTAGACTGTTTATAAATGTCTGTGGTACTAAAGCGTTAGTTATAGTTCATATTTAGACTGTTTATAAATGTCTGTGGTAGTAAAGCCTTGGTTATAGTTCATATTTAGACTGTTTATAAATGTCTGTGGTAGTAAAGCCTTGGTTATAGTTCATATTTAGACTGTTTATAAATGTCTGTGGTAGTAAAGCGTTGGTTATAGTTCATATTTAGACTGTTTATAAATGTCTGTGGTACTAAAGCGTTGGTTATAGTTCATATTTAGGCTGTTTATAAATGTCTGTGGTACTAAAGCGTTAGTTATAGTTCATATTTAGACTGTTTATAAATGTCTGTGGTACTAAAGCGTTAGTTATAGTTCATATTTAGACTGTTTATAAATGTCTGTGGTAGTAAAGCGTTAGTTATAGTTCATATTTAGACTGTTTATAAATGTCTGTGGTACTAAAGCGTTAGTTATAGTTCATATTTAGACTGTTTATAAATGTCTGTGGTAGTAAAGCCTTGGTTATAGTTCATATTTAGACTGTTTATAAATGTCTGTGGTAGTAAAGCCTTTGTTATAGTTCATATTTAGACTGTTTATAAATGTCTGTGGTAGTAAAGCCTTTGTTATAGTTCATATTTAGACTGTTTATAAATGTCTGTGGTACTAAAGCGTTAGTTATAGTTCATATTTAGACTGTTTATAAATGTCTGTGGTAGTAAAGCCTTGGTTATAGTTCATATTTAGACTGTTTATAAATGTCTGTGGTAGTAAAGCCTTTGTTATAGTTCATATTTAGACTGTTTATAAATGTCTGTGGTACTAAAGCGTTAGTTATAGTTCATATTTAGACTGTTTATAAATGTCTGTGGTAGTAAAGCGTTGGTTATAGTTCATATTTAGACTGTTTATAAATGTCTGTGGTACTAAAGCGTTAGTTATAGTTCATATTTAGACTGTTTATAAATGTCTGTGGTACTAAAGCGTTAGTTATAGTTCATATTTAGACTGTTTATAAATGTCTGTGGTAGTAAAGCATTGGTTATAGTTCATATTTAGACTGTTTATAAATGTCTGTGGTACTAAAGCGTTAGTTATAGTTCATATTTAGACTGTTTATAAATGTCTGTGGTACTAAAGCGTTAGTTATAGTTCATATTTAGACTGTTTATAAATGTCTGTGGTAGTAAAGCGTTAGTTATAGTTCATATTTAGACTGTTTATAAATGTCTGTGGTACTAAAGCGTTAGTTATAGTTCATATTTAGACTGTTTATAAATGTCTGTGGTACTAAAGCGTTAGTTATAGTTCATATTTAGGCTGTTTATAAATGTCTGTGGTAGTAAAGCGTTAGTTATAGTTCATATTTAGACTGTTTATAAATGTCTGTGGTACTAAAGCCTTGATTATAGTTCATATTTAGACTGTTTATAAATGTCTGTGGTACTAAAGCGTTAGTTATAGTTCATATTTAGACTGTTTATAAATGTCTGTGGTAGTAAAGCCTTGGTTATAGTTCATATTTAGACTGTTTATAAATGTCTGTGGTAGTAAAGCCTTGGTTATAGTTCATATTTAGACTGTTTATAAATGTCTGTGGTAGTAAAGCCTTGGTTATAGTTCATATTTAGACTGTTTATAAATGTCTGTGGTACTAAAGCCTTGGTTATAGTTCATATTTAGACTGTTTATAAATGTCTGTGGTAGTAAAGCCTTGGTTATAGTTCATATTTAGACTGTTTATAAATGTCTGTGGTACTAAAGCCTTGGTTATAGTTCATATTTAGGTTCTTTTGGGTCCTGCCAGCCCAGTACGGCCACGATGGATGAGGAGAGATGATGATGATTATGATGATAATTCGTCCTGGTTTTATCTCGCCATAGTTGAAAGAAACCTGGCTGATTGGCTGTTGTTCTAGTTGTTTAAACACGTTCTTCGTCACGTTCCGGCTGGTTCTTTTAGTGTTCAGATCTATTTAAACAGGAGTTCCTTTCTTACATAAAGTTCTGATCATGTTTCTGAGTTTTCTCTAAGTTAAAGAACACTTTACCATTGGCTGGAAGCACCACCAGGTTTAAAAGCAGATCAACCCTGATTTTGTTAAACAGTGGGAGATTTTCAGAGATTTTTGTTGAATATCATGGCATGTAGGAAAAAAGTGTCAGAATTCACAGATTACATGTAAAACATTTTCTCAAAATGTACATGTCATTATTTACACTCCACATGTATCAGTTATGTTGATCATTTTCATATTTTTCACCTTTTAAATCTTTTTCATTTTTAAATAAATCCTCTCATTGTGTGACCTGGGCTCTACATACTGGTGCTGGTGTATTTCTGCGGTCCAGCGTCGCCTTTTAAGGCTAAAAATCTGACTTTATGTACTTAATATGAGGTTAATCCTCCTTCATATAATGTTACAAACATTCACAACCATTCTCCATCAACCTTCTTGATTTAACAGCAGTGTTCTCCTCAGTTATGGATTAATAAGAGAAACTTTATTTATAAACCACTGTAAACTTGTGTTGGACCTTCAGAAACGTGAATGAAACAGCACAACGTGAGGATAAAGCTGGGGCAGCCCGGTCCTGGGTGTCCAGGACTTCAGGAAGTAATCCTATGTTTCTGCTACTCAGCTGGACTTTAGTCTCTCAATACTGGTAAAAAATACTTCACCTTCCTAATGATCTGCACCAAAACATCGCTGCTGTTTTGTTCAAGTGTGTTAGTAATTTTTGGAATCTAAGAATGACAAATGAACCAAAACTGGGCGACTCAATCTTCTCTGGGACCGAAATGTGCCGATGTCTGTCAGCACTTTCTAGAGTAAAAGCTCCTTAAACCTAGAAATCTCATTTTTAAAGATATATGAATCACCCAGAAGCGTGGAAGTGTGCCTGCCTGGTGGCTACATGTGATGTAAACGTGGTCTGGTACCAGAATATTCCAGCTGTTTTTGTCAGACTGGTAGACTAGACCAGGCTATCTTTAGTGCTCTGTCAGCATTTCTGAATGATAGAAACTAAATCACATGGGTTCTGGTTGATATTTGTGTCGTTTAGGCAGGTAACAACCGTCTGTCGGCATTATAACTGAAAAGAAGAATGAGCGCGTGTCAAAGACTTTAACCTCTGTTTCTAAACATCTCTGGTGTATTTCTGCTAACCAGAGCTCTCTCCTCTTTGGTACAGCACCCTAACAAAAACACCGCCAACACTCTAGCTCCTAACATCTGCCAGAGTGTTTCTGCAGGTTAGTCTGGACACGAGCATCTTCAGCCACAGAGGAGTATCTGCATTTCTGTGGGACTATGTCAGCCATCTCTGGGCACTAGAATCTAGAAATCACCAGAAACGAGGGCCCTGGGAAATCTCTTTGGTTTTGTCCTAATTCTGTTTTTAACCTTTCCACTAATTTTACCATAAAAGAGCATCCTGTTTATGTAAATGAATCAAATGTTCACTAATTAAATAGAAATAACCTTAAATTTATTGAAAAAGGGCCACAGTTGGCCCAGGAGCCATTGTTTGGATAACCCTGATATAAAATAACTCTAACCAGTCTGACAGATACCTCCAGCACTCTCAGACACATCCAGGTGTGTAATCACATCCTAACTGATGTTTATGGAAATGTTCTCTCAAACACAGACTGATAGTGACTTAATAAGAAGGCCACATTAAAGTTGAAAGCTTAAAGTAAACCTGTAAATGATGCTGCATTGTTCTCCTCCTGACTGTAACGGTTCTCTCGTCTCTCTCCATCCTCGCCGTCTGTCCGCCTGCCTCTATCAGAGCGCTACGTTAATGCAGACACGTGTTGGCTCATTAACAACCAAAGGGACCTACAGCATCTACAGGAGGAACTAAGAAAACTGTTACTAGAACGGAACGATATCTAGACTGCAGGACTTAATGAAATCTTGGGTCCATCCGAATCAAGTTTGAAGCCTAGCACTACTTCTCTTAAAAAAAGCAAAAGTGACTGATTAAAAAAAGCTCTATTTCTCAGTAGAGCACTCATCAGAAGAATCAATAGAGTACTTGATTAGTGCAGCCCTGGACTCAGCTACAGACCACTAAAATGATTTCAGACACTACTCCAGCCGTGAGCAATGCCGCCATCGCCGTCTCACAGTTTAAGGGTTTAGCATCAACCTCTGGTAGATTTCCATGACAACGGCTGAGGATCGACATGAGCGGTACAATTTGACTGAAAACTGATACTGAAGGTAACGTACTTTCACAAAACATAAAAATTACTAACAGATAAAAAGTTTTGTGTCTTTGGTGTAGGAATGGGCGATATCTTACCGTTTGTGATATACCGCAAAAAAAAAAACTTTCCTTGATGAGAAAAGGGTAGGGGTGCACGATAACTATCGGGCCGATAACAGGAAATTATTACGTCATTCTTATCGGTCTGATATCATTACTACGAGTCCCGATAACATCTATATTTTTGTCAGTACGGCAGTGCTGGTGTTTGTTTTCTTTCTCAGGAGACTACACATTCCGAAACAGCAGGTGGCGCCGCAGTACACGACCTGCTATTAAAGCACCAAAGAAGAAGAGAAAGTAGCAGACCCTGTGCTAAAATGCTAACAACACGGTGGCGTTATTCAGTGTTTACAGGGAGGATAACACGACCATGTGTGTAGAATCTGCAAAGCTCCCAAAGAGTAGAAAGAAGTCCTCGACGGATCTTCTAAGTCACTGATAGTCATCATCCTAACGACGTTAAAACGAAGCGGCAGCAGCCACTAGCCTCAGCGGGCATTAGCAGGCGTTGAAAACTGCAGAAAGCTTGCCAGAGCCAAAAGGCCCAACGCTATAATAACAAAATCAGTCTGACAGTCTCCTGATCCATCACTGCTTTCATAGACGTAGACCTGCCTGCTCTGGTTGACGTGGTTTCATTCAGTCTGATCCACGTTAGGAACAGAAGTTAGCCACAGACCACGGAGGACTTCACATCCTTAACCTATCTCTGATATGACTGATGGCAGTGCATATTTTTAATCTGTATGTCAAACATCAGCTCGCTTTAATTCTGGCTTAAGCAAAAAACAAAAACAAAAAAAACCCAGACCCCCAAATATCTCCATCTGTTAATCATAACAGCCTGTTATCATCTGGTTTTATGAGGGTAAACTGTCTGTCAGCTGTTTGTGTCTGCTGTACTTGGTACACAAATATTTAACTAAAAACAGTGAACTATAATAACAGTTATAAAGTCAGAATAGTTCTCTGTTTTTGAAAAGCATGAGTGATATTAGTTAAAACTAGTTATAAATATCTTTGCTCACTACATATTAACCCCTTCTTTCCCCCAGATGTGCATAAGCACATCAAATAAACTTCTTTTGTTAAATCAACAATTGAAAAAAATATATGGGTTATTGGTTATCGGGAGTAGGAAATTATCGGTTATCGGTATCGGTTCAGAAAAATAGTTATCGTGCATCACTAGAAAAGGGCATTCACCGATAATGATAACTATGGTTGATGACGTGTGTTTGTGTGCAACCGTCGCAAACACACGTCATCACTGCCACGCACTCTTAACTCGCATGCAGAAGCATAACAAACATGGCGGAAGACGGAGCTGAAACAGAGGATGACTTTGTTACCGCCATGATCTGGAGGAAATCAGACGTGGAGCAGACAGCGGTCATTAACAGAGTTCTTTATTTTACCACCTCCTATTCACCGTTTCACAGCTCACACACGGCCCCACCAGGAAATAAGCGCTTAGTCTAATATTTAGAAATACATGAGTGATAAACTCACATCTCATGTAGATTTTCTATAAAGTTAGCATAATATAACATTTACAACAACATAGAATGTACATGATAAAATAGATAACATTATGCATGCTTGTTTTTATCAGTGCTGTGGGTTCTACTTAAAGAGCACAGGTGTGTGTCTATAGTTCACACCTCACAGACAGACAGAGGTGTGTGATGGAGGGACAGATGAACATTAAAGAACCACACTGTATGTCCTATATCTGACTATTACTACTACCACACTACAAGCTTCAGTGTCATTATACATCACAGACTTAATCAAACTCAGTTAAAAATGATGGATCAAATTTATTTGTTTTTATCTTTTATTAATTTAACAACAAGAGTTTCAGCTTGGACTGGCAGTCAGTGACTTATCTGTGTGCAAACAAAGATGGTGGAGCCTGGCAGCTCTGAAGGACCCTCCTGACTTAAAAGAGGATATCAGACTGTATTCTGGATTCAGACACTAGAGATAGAGGCAGGCTGGACATATCCAGGAGTGCCACATGGAGCTAAAATAGTGACATAAAGACTTACAGTTTAGGGTCCGTTTTTAATGCAAACCCTCATATTTTTCAAATAATATGCCTAGTTGGAACATTCTTTGTACTATTTCCAACTAAATTTCTCTTTGAATCTCTTAAATGTAGAAGCACTTGAGTTTTTTTTAACTAAAATATCCCAACATGAATTGATATTGAGAACTGAATGGAATCGGGGCCTTGAGAAAAACTCAGAATTGAATTGATTCAGGATCAGTGGCAGTACCCTTCACTAATCTACCTGTAGCTGGTGTAGTTCAGCAGCCATTTCATACATTTTACTTAGCCACAAAGGTTGTGTTGAATGGTGCTGTTTTTGTTGTGATTTATTGTTATCGCTATAAATACAGAAAATATTGTGATAAATGTTTTAGTCCATATCCCCCATCCCTACTTTAGTGAGACAATAGTCTACATTTTTGTGTGTGTTGTCACTTATTTTTGCGTAAAGATGGTGGTCTCATGTCTTGTAATCCTCAGAGGTACTCTGTTTTAAATCCTTAACATTTTCTCACAGATGTGGTTAAACCAACCAACAAAAAGCTTCAAAAAAATGTCTCTGTGTTCCTGTGCTCCTCTCGTTCATCCGACACGTTTGACAGCAGCAACCGTGATGCATGATGGGAAATACTGCTGGGCTAGTGAGCATCGGTTGTTCACTACTTTTCACAATGCATTGTGGGATAGAATGAGTGCACATAGTGAATAAAAATGCTGACTCAGAATTCAGACACCACTACAACATGGCGTATTCACTCTGTGGTGAACAGGGAGAGATGCTGGACACAGCCTTCTTGTAGGGGAACATTATGTCGCCCTGTACTGCCCCGTGTTGAGCTACGTGATGTTTGCAGCTGTTAGACGTGCTGTTATTGTTTAGGAGGGGGCAGCGTGAGTGTTTGAGAAGTGAGGCACAAGTTGTGCCCCGCTTTAGTGTTCCCCCAGAACATATTCCCCAGATATATGTTCCTCTTTGTTAAATAGTAGATTCCGTTTTTATCGGCCAATTCTGTGATTCTGTTTACGAAGAAATGAAAGGGCCCTAAAAAATGGACGATTCGGTCTTATGTCACATTTTCAAAGTTGTGTGATGCTCTGGTACTGTCAAGTTTCTGAAAAGACAGTTAATTTTTATTAGGCACGTTTACACATGTTTTAGAAAGTCCTTCTTAGTGCTGAAGAATCAAACTAAAGGACCTGAAAACATCAACACAAACAAGATGACAGTAGAGAGAATATGCTGTTAGAGTTGCTCAAACATGTTGGGAAGTTTCTGACAAACAGGAGCTGGAGAGGAACCAGGTCAAAGTTCTGGGTGTATTTGTGCTTGATCTTAGCTATGCACAAAACCTCAGCTCTAGCTGCACCGTCTCCTTCAAAGGTTGCCAATGTTGGTGCACCTTTAAAAGTGTGCAGTCTTGATGGGTTTAACCCTCTCCTACACACCTGTATGCTCCTAATGTTTACTAGTTCACATAGAGTACAACAGCCAGGAAACAAACAGAACCATATTTACTGGAGAGCTCAGCTTCCGGACTGCCTCCCTCAGGTCTAACAGCAGATAAAGAATAACAGTAGAGACTCCTACACAGCTTACTCATGACAAAGAGGTCGTCTTTAGAACGGTTGTAGTGCTTCTCCATCATTTTAACTGAGACTGTGTTGGTTTCTCAAAGTATTAAACAGCCGTCCTCTGCACCCATAGCTCTGTAGCTCTGCCCTCAGTACACTGTTTCTATAAGATCCTGGTTTATCTAAAACAGAACGTCTGACTGGTGCTGTCTGTTTGTCCAGAGCTGCTGTCCATGTCCACAGAATCACTACAGAAGAATGAGAGTCCATCAGGCTCTGAGGATGGGAGCAGGGCTACTGGAGGCAGGATCTAGGTGAGAAAGCTCTATGCTCCATGATTGATTAATGTAGACACACCTGTGCTAATGTAGATGTAGACACACCTATGCTAATGTAGATGTAGACACAGCTGTGTTAATGTAGATACAGACACACCTGTGCTAATGTAGATGCAGACACAGCTGTGCTAATGTAGATACAGACACAGCTGTGCTAATGTAGATGTAGACACAGCTGTGTTAATGTAGATACAGACACACCTGTGCTAATGTAGATGTAGACACACCTGTGTTAATGTAGATACAGACACACCTGTGCTAATGTAGATGTAGACACAGCTGTGCTAATGTAGATGCAGACACAGCTGTGCTAATGTAGATGTAGACACACCTGTGCTAATGTAGATGTAGACACACCTGTGCTAATGTAGATACAGACACACCTGTGCTAATGTAGATGTAGACACACCTGTGCTAATGTAGATACAGACACACCTGTGCTAATGTAGATGTAGACACACCTGTGCTAATGTAGATACAGACACACCTGTGCTAATGTAGATGTAGACACACCTGTGCTAATGTAGATGTAGACACACCTGTGCTAATGTAGATGTAGACACACCTGTGCCAATGTAGATACAGACACACCTGTGCTAATGTAGATACAGACACACCTGTGCTAATGTAGATACAGACACACCTGTGCTAATGTAGATACAGACACACCTGTGCTAATGTAGATGTAGACACAGCTGTGCTAATGTAGATGTAGACACAGCTGTGCTAATGTAGATGTAGACACACCTGTGCTAATGTAGATACAGACACACCTGTGCTAATGTAGATGTAGACACACCTGTGCTAATGTAGATGTAGACACACCTGTGCTAATGTAGATGTAGACACAGCTGTGCTAATGTAGATGTAGACACACCTGTGCTAATGTAGATGCAGACACACCTGTGCTAATGTAGATGTAGACACACCTGTGCTAATGTAGATGTAGACACAGCTGTGCTAATGTAGATACAGACACACCTGTGCTAATGTAGATACAGACACACCTGTGCTAATGTAGATGTAGACACAGCTGTGCTAATGTAGATACAGACACACCTGTGCTAATGTAGATGTAGACACACCTGTGCTAATGTAGATGTAGACACAGCTGTGCTAATGTAGATGTAGACACACCTGTGCTAATGTAGATGTAGACACACCTGTGCTAATGTAGATGTAGACACACCTGTGCTAATGTAGATACAGACACACCTGTGCTAATGTAGATACAGACACACCTGTGCTAATGTAGATGTAGACACACCTGTGCTAATGTAGATACAGACACACCTGTGCTAATGTAGATACAGACACACCTGTGCTAATGTAGATGTAGACACACCTGTGCTAATGTAGATACAGACACACCTGTGCTAATGTAGATGTAGACACACCTGTGCTAATGTAGATGTAGACACACCTGTGCTAATGTAGATGTAGACACACCTGTGCTAATGTAGATGTAGACACACCTGTGCTAATGTAGATACAGACACACCTGTGCTAATGTAGATACAGACACACCTGTGCTAATGTAGATACAGACACACCTGTGCTAATGTAGATGTAGACACACCTGTGCTAATGTAGATACAGACACACCTGTGCTAATGTAGATGTAGACACACCTGTGCTAATGTAGATGTAGACACACCTGTGCTAATGTAGATACAGACACACCTGTGCTAATGTAGATACAGACACACCTGTGCTAATGTAGATGTAGACACACCTGTGCTAATGTAGATACAGACACACCTGTGCTAATGTAGATACAGACACACCTGTGCTAATGTAGATGTAGACACACCTGTGCTAATGTAGATACAGACACACCTGTGCTAATGTAGATGTAGACACACCTGTGCTAATGTAGATGTAGACACACCTGTGCTAATGTAGATGTAGACACACCTGTGCTAATGTAGATGTAGACACACCTGTGCTAATGTAGATACAGACACACCTGTGCTAATGTAGATACAGACACACCTGTGCTAATGTAGATGTAGACACACCTGTGCTAATGTAGATACAGACACACCTGTGCTAATGTAGATACAGACACACCTGTGCTAATGTAGATGTAGACACACCTGTGCTAATGTAGATACAGACACCTGTGCTAATGTAGATGCAGACACACCTGTGCTAATGTAGATGTAGACACACCTGTGCTAATGTAGATGTAGACACACCTGTGCTAATGTAGATGTAGACACACCTGTGCTAATGTAGATACAGACACACCTGTGCTAATGTAGATACAGACACACCTGTGCTAATGTAGATGTAGACACACCTGTGCTAATGTAGAGACACACCTGTGCTAATGTAGATACAGACACACCTGTGCTAATGTAGATACAGACACACCTGTGCTAATGTAGATACAGACACACCTGTGCTAATGTAGATGTAGACACACCTGTGCTAATGTAGATACAGACACACCTGTGCTAATGTAGATGTAGACACACCTGTGCTAATGTAGATACAGACACACCTGTGCTAATGTAGATACAGACACACCTGTGCTAATGTAGATGTAGACACACCTGTGCTAATGTAGATACAGACACACCTGTGCTAATGTAGATACAGACACACCTGTGCTAATGTAGATGTAGACACACCTGTGCTAATGTAGATACAGACACACCTGTGCTAATGTAGATGTAGACACACCTGTGCTAATGTAGATGTAGACACACCTGTGCTAATGTAGATACAGACACACCTGTGCTAATGTAGATGTAGACACA
The DNA here is from genome assembly GCF_018320785.1 of Cheilinus undulatus. NCBI lineage: Eukaryota > Metazoa > Chordata > Actinopteri > Labriformes > Labridae > Cheilinus > Cheilinus undulatus. The sequence goes on from NC_054873.1 coordinate 506,887, forward strand.
CCTGTGCTAATGTAGATACAGACACACCTGTGCTAATGTAGATGTAGACACACCTGTGCTAATGTAGATGTAGACACACCTGTGCTAATGTAGATACAGACACACCTGTGCTAATGTAGATGTAGACACACCTGTGCTAATGTAGATGTAGACACAGCTGTGCTAATGTAGATACAGACACACCTGTGCTAATGTAGATGTAGACACACCTGTGCTAATGTAGATGTAGACACACCTGTGCTAATGTAGATACAGACACACCTGTGCTAATGTAGATACAGACACACCTGTGCTAATGTAGATACAGACACACCTGTGCTAATGTAGATGTAGACACAGCTGTGCTAATGTAGATGTAGACACAGCTGTGCTAATGTAGATGTAGACACAGCTGTGCTAATGTAGATACAGACACACCTGTGCTAATGTAGATGTAGACACACCTGTGCTAATGTAGATGTAGACACACCTGTGCTAATGTAGATGTAGACACAGCTGTGCTAATGTAGATGTAGACACACCTGTGCTAATGTAGATGCAGACACACCTGTGCTAATGTAGATACAGACACACCTGTGCTAATGTAGATGTAGACACAGCTGTGCTAATGTAGATACAGACACACCTGTGCTAATGTAGATACAGACACACCTGTGCTAATGTAGATGTAGTCACAGCTGTGCTAATGTAGATACAGACACACCTGTGCTAATGTAGATGTAGACACACCTGTGCTAATGTAGATGTAGACACACCTGTGCTAATGTAGATACAGACACACCTGTGCTAATGTAGATGTAGACACACCTGTGCTAATGTAGATGTAGACACACCTGTGCTAATGTAGATACAGACACACCTGTGCTAATGTAGATACAGACACACCTGTGCTAATGTAGATGTAGACACACCTGTGCTAATGTAGATGTAGACACACCTGTGCTAATGTAGATACAGACACACCTGTGCTAATGTAGATACAGACACACCTGTGCTAATGTAGATGTAGACACACCTGTGCTAATGTAGATACAGACACACCTGTGCTAATGTAGATACAGACACACCTGTGCTAATGTAGATACAGACACACCTGTGCTAATGTAGATACAGACACACCTGTGCTAATGTAGATGTAGACACACCTGTGCTAATGTAGATACAGACACACCTGTGCTAATGTAGATACAGACACACCTGTGCTAATGTAGATACAGACACACCTGTGCTAATGTAGATGTAGACACACCTGTGCTAATGTAGATACAGACACACCTGTGCTAATGTAGATGTAGACACACCTGTGCTAATGTAGATGTAGACACACCTGTGCTAATGTAGATGTAGACACACCTGTGCTAATGTAGATGTAGACACACCTGTGCTAATGTAGATACAGACACACCTGTGCTAATGTAGATACAGACACACCTGTGCTAGATGTAGACACACCTGTGCTAATGTAGATACAGACACACCTGTGCTAATGTAGATACAGACACACCTGTGCTAATGTAGATGTAGACACACCTGTGCTAATGTAGATACAGACACACCTGTGCTAATGTAGATGTAGACACACCTGTGCTAATGTAGATGTAGACACACCTGTGCTAATGTAGATGTAGACACACCTGTGCTAATGTAGATGTAGACACACCTGTGCTAATGTAGATACAGACACACCTGTGCTAATGTAGATACAGACACACCTGTGCTAATGTAGATGTAGACACACCTGTGCTAATGTAGATACAGACACACCTGTGCTAATGTAGATACAGACACACCTGTGCTAATGTAGATGTAGACACACCTGTGCTAATGTAGATACAGACACACCTGTGCTAATGTAGATGTAGACACACCTGTGCTAACACCTGTGCTGATGTGTTTCAGACATCAGATGGTGCTGTGAAGAATCATGGGTAGCTGTTTAAGCTGTCCAGAGAAAGAGTCAATCCCTGATAATCATCAGAGCAAGTTTAAGGTGAGTTTCCTCTGACGCCATGATGTTTTTTTTCTGTTACCATGGTCACTGAGTCAGATTAGACCAAAGGGTCAAAGACCTTAGCTGCTGGACCCCCCACCATCCATGACCACACCTCTCTCTCTCTCAGGTAGGATGTAAGCCTCTCTCTCAGTTTTTCTTAGAGACATGTAGGGGGCGCTCCACAGACAGCCAGTTAAGACCCACTGTTCAAAAGCACTCTCTAGTCATTGTCCATCACCGTCTCATGGCGTTTTCTCTGGTGACCATGGGCTGAACAGCGCCAGCATTTTCATTTCTATTGGCTGTGATAAAGTCAGATCTCTGAGTGTTTACCTGTCTGTGATCTGAGTGTTTACCTGTCTGTGATCTGAGTGTTTACCTGTCTGTGATCTGAGTGTTTACCTGTCTGTGATCTGAGTGTTTACCTGTCTGTGATCTGAGTGTTTACCTGTCTGTGATCTCTGAGTGTTTACCTGTCTGTGATCTGAGTGTTTACCTGTCTGTGATCTGAGTGTTTACCTGTCTGTGATCTGAGTGTTTACCTGTCTGTGATCTGAGTGTTTACCTGTCTGTGATCTGAGTGTTTACCTGTCTGTGATCTGAGTGTTTACCTGTCTGTGATCTCTGAGTGTCTACCTGTCTGTGATCTGAGTGTCTACCTGTCTGTGATCTCTGAGTGTCTACCTGTCTGTGATCTCTGAGTGTTTACCTGTCTGTGATCTCTGAGTGTTTACCTGTCTGTGATCTCTGAGTGTTTACCTGTCTGTGATCTCTGAGTGTTTACCTGTCTGTGATCTGAGTGTTTACCTGTCTGTGATCTGAGTGTTTACCTGTCTGTGATCTGAGTGTTTACCTGTCTGTGATCTGAGTGTTTACCTGTCTGTGATCTGAGTGTTTACCTGTCTGTGATCTCTGAGTGTCTACCTGTCTGTGATCTGAGTGTCTACCTGTCTGTGATCTGAGTGTTTACCTGTCTGTGATCTCTGAGTGTCTACCTGTCTGTGATCTCTGAGTGTTTACCTGTCTGTGATCTCTGAGTGTTTACCTGTCTGTGATCTCTGAGTGTTTACCTGTCTGTGATCTGAGTGTCTACCTGTCTGTGATCTCTGAGTGTTTACCTGTCTGTGATCTCTGAGTGTCTACCTGTCTGTGATCTGAGTGTTTACCTGTCTGTGATCTGAGTGTCTACCTGTCTGGGATCTGAGTGTTTACCTGTCTGTGATCTGAGTGTTTACCTGTCTGTGATCTCTGAGTGTCTACCTGTCTGTGATCTGAGTGTTTACCTGTCTGTGATCTGAGTGTCTACCTGTCTGGGATCTGAGTGTTTACCTGTCTGTGATCTGAGTGTTTACCTGTCTGTGATCTGAGTGTTTACCTGTCTGTGATCTCTGAGTGTCTACCTGTCTGTGATCTGAGTGTTTACCTGTCTGTGATCTGAGTGTCTACCTGTCTGGGATCTGAGTGTTTACCTGTCTGTGATCTGAGTGTCTACCTGTCTGTGATCTCTGAGTGTTTACCTGTCTGTGATCTCTGAGTGTTTACCTGTCTGTGATCTGAGTGTTTACCTGTCTGTGATCTGAGTGTTTACCTGTCTGTGATCTGAGTGTTTACCTGTCTGTGATCTCTGAGTGTCTACCTGTCTGTGATCTGAGTGTCTACCTGTCTGGGATCTGAGTGTTTACCTGTCTGTTATCTCTGAGTGTTTACCTGTCTGTGATCTGAGTGTTTACCTGTCTGTGATCTGAGTGTCTACCTGTCTGTGATCTGAGTGTTTACCTGTCTGTGATCTCTGAGTGTCTACCTGTCTGTGATCTGAGTGTCTACCTGTCTGGGATCTGAGTGTTTACCTGTCTGTGATCTCTGAGTGTTTACCTGTCTGTGATCTCTGAGTGTTTACCTGTCTGTGATCTGAGTGTTTACCTGTCTGTGATCTCTGAGTGTCTACCTGTCTGTGATCTGAGTGTTTACCTGTCTGTGATCTCTGAGTGTTTACCTGTCTGTGATCTCTGAGTGTTTACCTGTCTGTGATCTCTGAGTGTTTACCTGTCTGTGATCTGAGTGTTTACCTGTCTGTGATCTCTGAGTGTCTACCTGTCTGTGATCTGAGTGTCTACCTGTCTGTGATCTGAGTGTTTACCTGTCTGTGATCTCTGAGTGTTTACCTGTCTGTGATCTGAGTGTTTACCTGTCTGTTATCTCTGAGTGTTTACCTGTCTGTGATCTGAGTGTCTACCTGTCTGTGATCTCTGAGTGTTTACCTGTCTGTGATCTCTGAGTGTTTACCTGTCTGTGATCTCTGAGTGTCTACCTGTCTGTGATCTGAGTGTCTACCTGTCTGTGATCTCTGAGTGTTTACCTGTCTGTGATCTCTGAGTGTTTACCTGTCTGTGATCTCTGAGTGTCTACCTGTCTGTGATCTGAGTGTCTACCTGTCTGGGATCTGAGTGTTTACCTGTCTGTTATCTCTGAGTGTTTACCTGTCTGTGATCTGAGTGTTTACCTGTCTGTGATCTGAGTGTCTACCTGTCTGTGATCTGAGTGTTTACCTGTCTGTGATCTGAGTGTCTACCTGTCTGTGATCTGAGTGTTTACCTGTCTGTGATCTCTGAGTGTTTACCTGTCTGTGATCTGAGTGTTTACCTGTCTGTGATCTGAGTGTTTACCTGTCTGTGATCTCTGAGTGTCTACCTGTCTGTGATCTGAGTGTCTACCTGTCTGTGATCTGAGTGTTTACCTGTCTGTGATCTCTGAGTGTCTACCTGTCTGTGATCTGAGTGTCTACCTGTCTGGGATCTGAGTGTTTACCTGTCTGTGATCTCTGAGTGTTTACCTGTCTGTGATCTCTGAGTGTTTACCTGTCTGTGATCTGAGTGTTTACCTGTCTGTGATCTCTGAGTGTCTACCTGTCTGTGATCTGAGTGTTTACCTGTCTGTGATCTCTGAGTGTTTACCTGTCTGTGATCTCTGAGTGTTTACCTGTCTGTGATCTCTGAGTGTTTACCTGTCTGTGATCTCTGAGTGTTTACCTGTCTGTGATCTGAGTGTTTACCTGTCTGTGATCTCTGAGTGTCTACCTGTCTGTGATCTGAGTGTCTACCTGTCTGTGATCTGAGTGTCTACCTGTCTGTGATCTGAGTGTTTACCTGTCTGTGATCTCTGAGTGTTTACCTGTCTGTGATCTGAGTGTTTACCTGTCTGTTATCTCTGAGTGTTTACCTGTCTGTGATCTGAGTGTCTACCTGTCTGTGATCTCTGAGTGTTTACCTGTCTGTGATCTGAGTGTTTACCTGTCTGTTATCTCTGAGTGTTTACCTGTCTGTGATCTGAGTGTTTACCTGTCTGTGATCTCTGAGTGTTTACCTGTCTGTGATCTGAGTGTTTACCTGTCTGTGATCTCTGAGTGTTTACCTGTCTGTGATCTCTGAGTGTTTACCTGTCTGTGATCTGAGTGTTTACCTGTCTGTGATCTCTGAGTGTCTACCTGTCTGTGATCTGAGTGTTTACCTGTCTGTGATCTCTGAGTGTTTACCTGTCTGTGATCTGAGTGTTTACCTGTCTGTGATCTGAGTGTTTACCTGTCTGTGATCTGAGTGTCTACCTGTCTGTGATCTGAGTGTTTACCTGTCTGTGATCTCTGAGTGTTTACCTGTCTGTGATCTGAGTGTCTACCTGTCTGTGATCTCTGAGTGTTTACCTGTCTGTGATCTGAGTGTTTACCTGTCTGTGATCTCTGAGTGTTTACCTGTCTGTGATCTCTGAGTGTTTACCTGTCTGTGATCTGAGTGTCTACCTGTCTGTGATCTCTGAGTGTTTACCTGTCTGTGATCTGAGTGTTTACCTGTCTGTGATCTCTGAGTGTTTACCTGTCTGTGATCTCTGAGTGTTTACCTGTCTGTGATCTGAGTGTCTACCTGTCTGTGATCTCTGAGTGTTTACCTGTCTGTGATCTGAGTGTTTACCTGTCTGTGATCTCTGAGTGTTTACCTGTCTGTGATCTCTGAGTGTTTACCTGTCTGTGATCTCTGAGTGTTTACCTGTCTGTGATCTGAGTGTTTACCTGTCTGTGATCTCTGAGTGTTTACCTGTCTGTGATCTGAGTGTCTACCTGTCTGTGATCTGAGTGTTTACCTGTCTGTGATCTGAGTGTCTACCTGTCTGTGATCTGAGTGTCTACCTGTCTGTGATCTGAGTGTCTACCTGTCTGTGATCTCTGAGTGTCTACCTGTCTGTGATCTGAGTGTTTACCTGTCTGTGATCTCTGAGTGTCTACCTGTCTGTGATCTCTGAGTGTCTACCTGTCTGTGATCTGAGTGTTTACCTGTCTGTGATCTCTGAGTGTTTACCTGTCTGTGATCTCTGAGTGTCTACCTGTCTGTGATCTGAGTGTCTACCTGTCTGTGATCTGAGTGTCTACCTGTCTGTGATCTGAGTGTTTACCTGTCTGTTATCTCTGAGTGTTTACCTGTCTGTGATCTGAGTGTCTACCTGTCTGTGATCTGAGTGTTTACCTGTCTGTGATCTGAGTGTCTACCTGTCTGTGATCTGAGTGTCTACCTGTCTGTGATCTCTGAGTGTTTACCTGTCTGTGATCTCTGAGTGTCTACCTGTCTGTGATCTGAGTGTTTACCTGTCTGTGATCTGAGTGTTTACCTGTCTGTGATCTCTGAGTGTTTACCTGTCTGTGATCTGAGTGTTTACCTGTCTGTGATCTGAGTGTTTACCTGTCTGTGATCTGAGTGTTTACCTGTCTGTGATCAGGTGATCAATGTGGATGACGATGGGAACGAGCTTGGTTCAGGTGTGATGGAACTGACAGACGCCGAGCTTGTCCTCCACACTCATCGCCGAGACGACGTCAGGTGGCCTTACCTGTGCCTGCGTCGCTATGGTTACGACTCCAACCTGTTCTCGTTTGAGAGCGGACGCCGTTGCCAGACGGGACAAGGTAGGCACGCACGCACTCACAACGACTTTAGTGGAAGAGGTTCTTTTGAAGGCAGCTAAAGTGTGGGTCATCATCCTGTTAAAACCCAGGTAAACTCAGGTTCACTCAGGTCAGTAAAGGTGTATTATTTTAACCCCTCCCCGTTCCTCGCCTCCCCAGGTATCTTTGCCTTCAAGTGTCCTCGGGCTGAGGAGATCTTCAACATGCTGCAGGAGGTGATGCACAGTCACAGCATCAGTGTGGTGGAGGAGGCAGTGATGGAGCCTGGACAGCACCAGCACACACCTGCAGGTAAACACACCTGTGTACAACACACACCTGCAGGTAAACACACCTGTGTACAACACACACCTGCAGGTAAACACACCTGTATTATACTACAGTGGTCATTAAACCAACACGTGTGATGACATCAGACGTTCCTTCCTGCTGTTGTCATGGTGATTTAGGTTGTTGTCTGAGTTTATAAAGAAAAAGCCTCATAGTTGAGGATTCTGCTCTCTCTGGAGGATCTGGAGTCTGACCAGTGTGGAGCCTAACAGGACCGACCTCCATACAGATCTGCCTTTAGGGGGCAGCCAGGACCGTGGAGCTGGTTCTGGTATTTTTCATTGATCTGGGCTAACGACTGTAAACCAGGTGATGATGATGATGATGGAGTGATTCTAATGTTCTGTGAAGAGTCTGACAGCTGCAGTGCATCGTGGATAAAACTGACTCCCTCAAACATCCACTCAGATGGAACCACTAACTCATCGTGACGTCACCTCTAGGATGACTGTGATTCGTGGTCATGTGACTCATCTGTGTGACATCATCGCTGACATCACCATCTCTCTCTCTCTGTAGCTCTGGGTTACTCGGTGCCGTCTGTTCCTAACGGCGTCAGCAGGATCCCGTCAGTGGGGGAGGCTCCGTCTCACCCCTCCACTCGTCACCCGTCTGTGGCCAGCACCCGCCTCCCCTCTGTGGGGGAGGAGTCAACTCACCCGCTGCTGGTGACAGAGGATGCGGTAAGACACTAACTTCCTGTTTGAATACTCAGCAGAGCCTCCTTCAGAATAAAAGTGTTCCAGTTTATTTATTATCACCTTGCTTTTCAAAATAAGATATTCTTAGACTCTCTGTAACTACCAGCTGACCCCTGTCAGTGTCTGGTGACCCTCAGGAGGGTCCCGACCCCCCTGTCGAGAACCCCTGGTGTAGAGGACACTAGCATGCGTTTTCTTGACCCTTAAAGAGCGGCTTCTCTGATTGGTGGGGCCTGAGTCTCAGCTGCTTTTATGGAAGTTAACAGCCAATTAAAGAAGTGGGCGGTAACTGGTGAGCTCAGAGGCGACCACAGATGGCGCTGCAGATCAGCCAATCGAAGAAGATCAGACTAATTCAGTTTCAGTAGATCCCAGCGTGGACCTGATCCCAGACCAGACCTGAGCCTCATCTGTTTATCAGGCTGTTCTGGGAGGCTTTTACTTTGAAAGGATGCACCAACAGCTGAGCATATAATTGTGTCTTATTCTGAGATGAAGCATTGATGTCATGTTGATGTTGTGCTGTGGCCCCGCCCCCTCAGGTGCACACCTACGTGAATACCACAGGTCTCCTGGAGGACCAGCCCAGCCCTCTGACCGTGACCACGCCTTTGGAGAGCCCCGCCTCCCCCCAGTCTCAGTGCCCTCCCACTCCTCCTCCTCCCCCAAGGGTCCGCAGTGAGGCCCCAGCCCCGCCCCCTCAGCCGGAGCCCCAGGTGCTGCTGGAGCCTCAGGGCGTGCGCTTTGTGTTAGGCCCCACCCCCGTTCAGAGGCAGCTGATTGGAGGTGGTCAATCCTCCACGGCTACCCCTGACCCCTGACCTCCAGAATGTCAACAATTCAGCTCAGCGCCGCACTGCCCTGCTGGACTATGAGAACCTGCCGGCGCTGCCTCCGGTCTGGGAGGCCAGGAAGCCCAGCAGTGAGGAGGAGGAGCCTGTGTGCGGCGGACTGAGGACGCCGTCGTTAAACGGCTACAACCACCACGGCGCCCTGCACCACTCCTACTCCCACCCTCTGTCGGCCACCCTCGAGCCCTCGCACAACTACGTCAACACAGAGAACGTGACGGCGCCGCTGAGCGCCCACCGGCCCGACACGGCCCGCCGCCATGCCGATGGCCCCACCATCTTTAACTTTGACTTCAGACGGCCGCCGCTGCCTGGGCAGGCGGAGCCGCCAAAGACTCTGAACTACATCGAGGTGGAGATGGAGCACGGCGGCGCCAACAAGGGCACCTCTGACGGCAGCAACCCTCACACGCCACGCACCCCGACTTCGCCGCTGCCCCCTACCACACCCACACGCCGCACCGAGCTCTACGCCCTCATTGACATTGAACGCACCGCCGCCATGTCCAACCTGCAGCGAGCACGGCCGCGGGACGACGGCACGTCACGAAAGACGAGACACAACAGCACGGAGCTGCCCACCAAGAGTGCCGTGTGACCCCGCCCCCGACGGGCTGTTTATAATCAAACTTCCTGTGAGCTCGCCTGAGCAGGTACTCCCTCAGACGGACCCTACCATTGGACGCTGGTGATGATGTCACAGACTCTCTTTCCTTATATGGTCAGATCAGTATTACTGAAGCATTCCATTTATTCTATGTTCACTTCCTGCTGCTGTACTGAGCACGCTCAGTATGTACAGTAGATCGCCACAATAAAAGTCTCTCTGTTTTTATTTCTACTCTGTGCACACGCCGTCCTGTCCCTCTGTCAGCTGATTGTGATGTCATCAAGGTAGAGCTTCAGACGATCTGATTGGTTCTGGTTCAGAGATGGTGCTGTAGAAACATAGGTATATGCATGTAGATGCTGCTAGGCTGGTGAGGTGCCTGAGTGGCGGCCATCTTGGAGAGGGGTTAGAGCTCTCAATGAATGTCAGTAAAAGCTGGAGGGTTTATAAGTCAGTTTATACTGACAGGATCCTGACTTCTGTTTAGAACAGAGGTTTTTAATCTTCTTTAGCCTAAGCCACTCCCTCTCTATAGCCATAAAAACAGCCTATCTAAGAACGCCTAGACTGGACCCCGTTTAGGAACCTCTGGTTTAGACCAATCACAGCTGCACCTATCTACGTGCGTACATCTACGGTAAAGTTAAACTGAGTTAACCTTCACCTCCTCCCCCGCAGTTCCTGCAGTAAATCTGTCAGTGACTCGCCGTGATGTCACAACCATGAAAGGGAGACTGGCCACGCAGACCGGGGTCTAAAGCCATGACTGATGCTCCTCTACAGGGTCACCTCTAAGCTGGTCTAACCTGGTTTACCCATGATCCAATGGAAAAGAACTCCACTACCCACAATCCTTAGTGTGACAGAGATACATGGTAAACATTCTGCTGTAGACACCTGAGTTAGCCTACACCAAGACTGGGACCTGGTCTCAATGTCCCTTCCTGCTGCTGTACTGAGCACGCTCAGTATGTACAGTAGATCGCCACAATAAAAGTCTCTCTGTTTTTATTTCTACTCTGTCACAAGTCTGAGGGTTTAGGGCCGTCCCTCTGTCAGCTCATTGTGATGTCATCAAGGTAGAGCTCAGACGAGTCTGATTGGTTCTGGTTCAGAGATGGTGCTGTAGAAAGTCTGAGGTATATGCCCACTGTAGATGCTGCTAGTCTGGTTTAGGGCCGTCCCACTGGCGGCCATCTTGGAGAGGGGTTAGAGCTCTCAATGAATGTCAGTAAAAGCTGGAGGGTTTATAAGTCAGTTTATACTGACAGGATCCTGACTTCTGTTTAGAACAGAGGTTTTTAATCTTCTTTAGCCTAAGCCACTCCCTCTCTATAGCCATAAAAACAGCCTATCTAAACGCGCTGCAGTGGCTGACGCACCGCTGTAGTGAGAACGTTCCCACAGAACGCCTAGACTGGACCCCGTTTAGGAACCTCTGGTTTAGACCAATCACAGCTGCACCTATCTACGTGCGTACATCTACGGTAAAGTTAAACTGAGTTAACCTTCACCTCCTCCCCCGCAGTTCCTGCAGTAAATCTGTCAGTGACTCGCCGTGATGTCACAACCATGAAAGGGAGACTGGCCACGCAGACCGGGGTCTAAAGCCATGACTGATGCTCCTCTACAGGGTCACCTCTAAGCTGGTCTAACCTGGTTTACCCATGATCCAATGGAAAAGAACTCCACTACCCACAATCCTTAGTGTGACAGAGATACATGGTAAACATTCTGCTGTAGACACCTGAGTTAGCCTACACCAAGACTGGGACCTGGTCTCAATGTCCACCCTCACTAACTTTGAGGCGCGTCACTCATAAAGTCTGAGGGTTTAGGGCCGTCCCACTGTCAGTCATTAAGTCTGAGGGTTTAGGGCCGTCCCACTGTCAGTCATAAAGTCTGAGGGTTTAGGGCCGTCCCACTGTCGATCATTAAGTCTGAGGGTTTAGGGCCGTCCCACTGTCAGTCATAAAGTCTGAGGGTTTAGGGCCGTCCCACTGTCGATCATTAAGTCTGAGGGTTTAGGGCCGTCCCACTGTCGATCATTAAGTCTGAGGGTTTAGGGCCGTCCCACTGTCGATCATTAAGTCTGAGGGTTTAGGGCCGTCCCACTGTCGATCATTAAGTCTGAGGGTTTAGGGCCGTCCCACTGTCGATCATTAAGTCTGAGGGTTTAGGGCCGTCCCACTGTCGATCATAAAGTCTGAGGGTTTAGGGCCGTCCCACTGTCGATCATAAAGTCTGAGGGTTTAGGGCCATCCCACTGTCGATCATTAAGTCTGAGGGTTTAGGGCCGTCCCACTGTCGATCATTAAGTCTGAGGGTTTAGGGCCGTCCCACTGTCGATCATTAAGTCTGAGGGTTTAGGGCCGTCCCACTGTCGATCATCAAGTCTGAGGGTTTAGGGCCGTCCCACTGTCGATCATCAAGTCTGAGGGTTTAGGGCCGTCCCACTGTCGATCATTAAGTCTGAGGGTTTAGGGCCGTCCCACTGTCGATCATAAAGTCTGAGGGTTTAGGGCCGTCCCACTGTCGATCATTAAGTCTGAGGGTTTAGGGCCGTCCCACTGTCGATCATTAAGTCTGAGGGTTTAGGGCCGTCCCACTGTCGATCATTAAGTCTGAGGGTTTAGGGCCGTCCCACTGTCGATCATTAAGTCTGAGGGTTTAGGGCCGTCCCACTGTCGATCATTAAGTCTGAGGGTTTAGGGCCGTCCCACTGTCAGTCATAAAGTCTGAGGGTTTAGGGCCGTCCCACTGTCGATCATTAAGTCTGAGGGTTTAGGGCCGTCCCACTGTCGATCATTAAGTCTGAGGGTTTAGGGCCGTCCCACTGTCGATCATTAAGTCTGAGGGTTTAGGGCCGTCCCACTGTCGATCATTAAGTCTGAGGGTTTAGGGCCGTCCCACTGTCGATCATTAAGTCTGAGGGTTTAGGGCCGTCCCACTGTCAGTCATTAAGTCTGAGGGTTTAGGGCCGTCCCACTGTCGATCATTAAGTCTGAGGGTTTAGGGCCGTCCCACTGTCGATCATTAAGTCTGAGGGTTTAGGGCCGTCCCACTGTCGATCATTAAGTCTGAGGGTTTAGGCCGCCCCACTGTCATCATTAAGACTGAGGGTTTAGGGCCGTCCCACTGTCAGTCATTAAGTCTGAGGGTTTAGGGCCGTCCCACTGTCGATCATTAAGTCTGAGGGTTTAGGGCCGTCCCACTGTCGATCATTAAGTCTGAGGGTTTAGGGCCGTCCCACTGTCGATCATTAAGTCTGAGGGTTTAGGGCCGTCCCACTGTCAGTCATTAAGTCTGAGGGTTTAGGGCCGTCCCACTGTCAGTCATAAAGTCTGAGGGTTTAGGGCCGTCCCACTGTCGATCATTAAGTCTGAGGGTTTAGGGCCGTCCCACTGTCAGTCATAAAGTCTGAGGGTTTAGGGCCGTCCCACTGTCGATCATTAAGTCTGAGGGTTTAGGGCCGTCCCACTGTCGATCATTAAGTCTGAGGGTTTAGGGCCGTCCCACTGTCGATCATCAAGTCTGAGGGTTTAGGGCCGTCCCACTGTCGATCATCAAGTCTGAGGGTTTAGGGCCGTCCCACTGTCAGTCATTAAGTCTGAGGGTTTAGGGCCGTCCCACTGTCGATCATTAAGTCTGAGGGTTTAGGGCCGTCCCACTGTCGATCATTAAGTCTGAGGGTTTAGGGCTGTCCCACTGTCGATCATTAAGTCTGAGGGTTTAGGGCCGTCCCACTGTCGATCATTAAGTCTGAGGGTTTAGGGCCGTCCCACTGTCGATCATAAACCTACAGACACCCACTAGGTGTCTGTGGGTGATGAGGTGAGAGGGTCAGACCCAGGTCTGCTTCATGTTGATTCTCTCTTTGAAAGCTGGAGAACGTTAGTGAAGATAAAACCAGAATAGTTGGGACATGCCGCAGAGATGATCTGTCTTTACACCCAAGCACAGTCTGAAGTTCCACCTTCAGTATTTTAAATAAACATGGCTCTGCTTAAACCGGGTCCTGGTAGATCCTCAGAATCAGGAAGTAGAATTATTGAACCATGTGTCACCAGTTAATCCAACACCAGTTAAACCGTGACACCGGTTCTTTAGACAAAACAAATGATCCTAGGTTAAATGTTTGTTAAATTTACTGCTGGGAGATTTTTTTAGTTCTGGGACCAGAAAGTTTCTGAAGACATCATCAAATATTTAAAGTTTATTTAACAGACACTTTATTTTGAAATCCTGTTGGTTTTATTAACTCTTCGTCAGCCCTCCTGCAGTCCTTTCATTCTTTATAAGATTAAAACTCTGGATGTGACTGAACAGATCTGAGTGGAAAACCTCCGACAACATTTAAAAATGACTGAAAAGTTAAAGCGGTTCAGAGATCTGTGGGTATTGATCATCTGACCATCATCAGCCAATCAGAGCAGGACGAAGCATCAGCTGACGTCAGTAGACATGTTTTTATACTGACACAGAATCCTGATTCAGAGACCAGATTTACCTGACAGGTGTAACCTCCTGAGGACGGTCAGGTGTCACGGTCGAAACACGAGAGGAATCTGAAGAGACCAGGATCAGGACCAGGATCAGTCTAAATGTTTAAGCCCATTTCTATTTACTGGTGACTAAACATGTTAAAATGTCCTTTCAAAGTAAGAGTCTAGACTCAAAGTCTCAGTGTGACCAGGTGGAAGATGTAACATTTTATTTTGGAGGCACTTTTGATTTGAGGAAACACGTTTATTTTGAAAGGATGGGACAGGAAGATGTTTTCCTGAAGCGTCACCTGGTGGTCCGTGAAAAGGTAAGAAAATGAAAGTACTGTGATTTAATGTCCACTGTGAAACTGGCTCCGCCTCTTGTTGCTTGGGAACCAATCAAAGAGAACCAATCAGTGACATCACAAAAAACCAAGATCATCTCTGATAATGGAATTAAAAAGGTTTGGAATCATCCACATGGTGGAGCTGTTGAGCCATTTTAGTTCTCAGTACAGACGATGATTGATGATTTAAATATTTTCAATGACAAATAATCCCAGATTTATTTTAGATATCAGATTTACTGATTGAATGTCAGCAGCTGAAGCCTTTTAAGTTTCGTTTAATCTCAAAATTTGGTATTTTGATTTCCTCCCTGAAAATGTTCTAGATGATTAAATTAAAAACAAAGTTTAAGGCATCATTAAAATCATATTTGACCCGGAAATAATAGAGTGAAACATGAATTTATGATTAAGATTTTATCTTAAAAAACTGAGGCAGTGACGACAGAACACGACAATTCACTGATCACAGAATACACCCTCAAATATGTGTGCACTCATACACAAGCCTCAATAGCTCAGTGGGTCACAACATGGACTTTGGTGTAGAGGATTGGGGGTTTGAATCCCGTTGGAGCCCTGGGCAAGGCCGCTAGAACACGGTTCAGCTACAGATAGATAAGATGATGTCAAAGATAACTGAAACATTCTCTCGGGGCCTCTTAAGATAAGGTGATTTAAATGTTCCATCCTTGCCTCTTCAGGTGAGATTATCAAAGATAATCTGAACATTCCATCCTTGCCTCTAAAGATGATGTAACGTTGTGGACCGTCGTTTTTGTTCTGAATGACGACACGTTTGCTTACACTCAACTTTATTTAGATCAAAATTTACAAAACGACACAAGTACAAAAAGAAATATAAAAAAAGCTTTTTTTTAAACAACACTCGTTCTGAACACATTTGACCTCACAGAGTACAAAAATAGGATCTGCTGTTTGCTGCTCTCTGATTGGTTGGTTCAGGGAGCAATTAGTCGGCGTTTGGTCGTCTGCTCCACCAGTTTGTGATAATCGTTCAGCTTTTCCCGGACTCTGTGGTAGATCTGAAAACACACACAGGCTCATCAGGAAACAGGAAGTGACATCACAGTTAACATGTAAACAGGAAGTGACACTCACACTGCTGTTGGTCTGCGTCTCATTGAGCGTGTGCAGCAGCTGATCGATGGACGTGTACGGCAACCAGACGGAGGACGAGGTGGCTGACAGAGGTCTCTGAAAGACAGGGGGAGGAGCCTGGTCAACGGCAAGTTTGACCATGAAGGTTCAACAACCATTATGAAACGGACGCATCAACGACAGACACCCTAGTATCTGCAGTATTTATACCCTAATAACTGTAGTATTTATACCCTAATAACTGTAGTATTTATACCCTAGTATCTGTAGTATTTATACCCTAGTATCTGTAGTATTTATACCCTAGTATCTGTAGTATTTATACCCTAATAACTGTAGTATTTATACCCTAATAACTGTAGTATTTATACCCTAGTATCTGTAGTATTTATACCCTAGTATCTGTAGTATTTATACCCTAGTATCTGTAGTATTTATACCCTAATAACTGTATTTATACCTAATAGCTGTGAGTATTTATGCCTAGTATCTGTAGTATTTATGCCTAGTATCTGTAGTATTTATGCCTAGTATCTGTAGTATTTATGCCTAATAACTGTGGTATTTATGCCCTAATGGCTGTAGTGTTTATGCCTAATTGTCTGTAGTATTTATGCCTGTATCTGTGGTATTTATGCCTAGTATCTGTAGTATTTATGCCTAAGGCTGTAGTGTTTATGCCTAATAGCTAACTGTAGTATTTATGCCTAGTATCTGTAGTATTTATGCCCTAGTATCTGTATTTATGCCCTAATTGTCTGTGTTTATGCCTAATAGCTGTAGTATTTATGCCTAATGACTGTAGTGTTATGCCTAATAACTGTAGTGTTTATGCCTAGTATCTGTGGTATTTATGCCTAGTATCTGTAGTATTTATGCCCTAGTATCTGTGGTATTTATTAGCCTAATGTAGTATTTATGCCTAATGGCTGTAGTATTTATGCCTAGTATCTGTGAGTATTTATGCCCTAATATCTGTGGTATTTATGCCTAGTATCTGTAGTATTTATGCCCTAATGGCTGTAGTATTTATGCCTAATATTCTGTCAGTATTTATGCCTAGTATCTGTGGTATTTATACCCTAATAACTGTAGTATTTACCTAGTATCTGTAGTATTTATACCCTAATAACTGTAGTATTTATGCCTAATAACTGTAGTATTTATACCTAATAACTGTAGTATTTATACCTAATAACTGTAGTATTTATACCTAGTATCTGTAGTATTTATACCCTAATAACTGTAGTATTTATACCCTAATAACTGTAGTATTTATATCTGTAGTATTTATACCCTAGTATCTGTGGTATTTATACCCTAGTATCTGTAGTATTTATACCCTAATAACTGTAGTATTTATACCCTAATAACTGTGTATTTTATGCCTAATAACTGTAGTATTTATACCCTAGTATCTGTAGTATTTATACCCTAATATCTGTAGTATTTATACCCTAGTATCTGTAGTATTTATGCCCTAATCTGTAGTATTTATACCCTAATATCTGTAGTATTTATACCCTAGTATCTGTAGTATTTATACCCTAATCTGTAGTATTTATACCCTAGTATCTGTAGTATTTATGCCTAATCTCTGTAGTATTTATACCCTAGTATCTGTAGTATTTATACCTAATAACTGTAGTATTTATGCCTAATAACTGTAGTATTTATACCCTAATAACTGTAGTATTTATACCCTAACTGTAGTATTTATACCCTAGTCTGTAGTATTTATGCCTAATAACTGTAGTATTTATACCCTAGTATCTGTAGTATTTATACCCTAGTATCTGTAGTATTTATACCTAATCTGTAGTATTTATACCCTAATAACTGTAGTATTTATACCCTAATAACTGTAGTATATGCCTAATAACTGTAGTATTTATACCTAATAACTGTAGTATTTATACCCTAGTATCTGTAGTATTTATACCCTAATAACTGTAGTATTTATGCCCTAATAACTGTAGTATTTATACCTAATAACTGTAGTATTTATACCCTAATAACTGTAGTATTTATACCCTAATATCTGTAGTATTTATACCCTAATAACTGTAGTATTTATACCCTAGTATCTGTAGTATTTATACCCTAATAACTGTAGTATTTATACCCTAGTATCTGTAGTATTTATACCCTAGTATCTGTAGTATTTATACCCTATAATCTGTAGTATTTATACCCTAATAACTGTAGTATTTATACCCTAGTATCTGTATTATTTATACCCTAATAACTGTAGTATTTATACCCTAGTATCTGTAGTATTTATACCCTATTATCTGTAGTATTTATACCCTAATAACTGTAGTATTTATACCCTAGTATCTGTAGTATTTATACCTAATAACTGTAGTATTTATACCCTAATAACTGTGTAGTATTTATACACTATAATCTGTAGTATTTATACCCTAGTATCTGTAGTATTTATACCCTAATAACTGTAGTATTTATACCCTAATAACTGTAGTATTTATACCCTAGTATCTGTAGTATTTATACCCTAATAACTGTAGTATTTATACCCTAATAACTGTAGTATTTATACCCTAATAACTGTAGTATTTATACCCTAGTATCTGTAGTATTTATACCCTAATAACTGTAGTATTTATACCCTAGTATCTGTAGTATTTATACCCTAGTATCTGTAGTATTTATACCCTATGTCTGTAGTATTTATACCCTAATAACTGTAGTATTTATACCCTAGTATCTGTAGTATTTATACCCTAGTATCTGTAGTATTTATACCCTAGTATCTGTAGTATTTATACCCTAATAACTGTAGTATTTATACCCTAATAACTGTAGTATTTATACCCTAATAACTGTAGTATTTATACCCTAATAACTGTAGTATTTATACCCTAATAACTGTAGTATTTATACCCTTAACTGTAGTATTTATGCCTAATAACTGTAGTATTTATACCCTAGTATCTGTAGTATTTATGCCCTATAATCTGTAGTATTTATACCCTAATCTGTAGTATTTATACCCTAGTATCTGTAGTATTTATACCCTAATAACTGTAGTATTTATACTCTAGTATCTGTAGTATTTATACCCTAGTATCTGTAGTATTCTGTAGTATTTATACCCTAATAACTGTAGTATTTATACCCTATATCTGCAGTATTTATACCTAATAACTGTAGTATTTATACCCCTAATAACTGTAGTATTTATACCCTAATAACTGTAGTATTTATACCCTAGTATCTGTAGTATTTATACCCCTAATATCTGTAGTATTTATACCCTAGTATCTGTAGTATTTATACCCCTAGTAATCTGTAGTATTTATACCCTAATAACTGTAGTATTTATACCCTAATAATCTGTAGTATTTATGCCTAATAACTGTAGTATTTATACCTAATAACTGTAGTATTTATACCCTAGTATCTGTAGTATTTATGCCTAGTATCTGTAGTATTTATGCCTATAATCTGTAGTATTTATACCCTATAATCTGTAGTATTTATGCCTAGTATCTGTAGTATTTATACCCTAATAACTGTAGTATTTATACCCTAGTATCTGTAGTATTTATACCCCTAATAACTGTAGTATTTATACCCTAATAACTGTAGTATTTATACCCTAATAACTGTAGTATTTATGCCTAGTATCTGTAGTATTTATACCCTAGTATCTGTAGTATTTATAGTATTTATACCCTAATAACTGTAGTATTTATACCTAATCTGTAGTATTTATACCCTAATAACTGTAGTATTTATACCCTAGTATCTGTAGTATTTATGCCTAGTATCTGTAGTATTTATACCTAGTATCTGTAGTATTTATACCCTAATACTGTAGTATTTATACCCTAATAACTGTAGTATTTATACCCTAATATCTGTAGTATTTATACCTAGTATCTGTAGTATTTATACCCTAATAACTGTAGTATTTCTGTAGTATTTATACCCTAGTAATCTGTAGTATTTATACCCCTAGTATCTGTAGTATTTATACCCTAGTATCTGTAGTATTTATACCCTAATAGTATCTGTGAGTATTTATACCCTAATAACTGTAGTATTTATACCCTAATAACTGTAGTATTTATACCCTATATCTGTAGTATTTATACCCTAGTATCTGTAGTATTTATACCCTAATAACTGTAGTATTTATACCCTAATAACTGTAGTATTTATGCCTAGTATCTGTAGTATTTATACCCTAGTATCTGTAGTATCTGTAGTATTTATGCCTAATAACTGTAGTATTTATACCCTAATAACTGTAGTATTTATAGCCCTAATAACTGTAGTATTTATACCTAGTATCTGTAGTATTTATACCCTAGTATCTGTAGTATTTATGCCCTAGTATCTGTAGTATTTATGCCTAATAACTGTAGTATTTATACCCTAATAACTGTAGTGTGTTTATGCCCTAGTATCTGTAGTATTTATGCCTAGTATCTGTAGTATTTATGCCCTAGTATCTGTAGTATTTATACCTAATAACTGTAGTATTTATACCCTAATAACTGTAGTATTTATACCCTAATAACTGTAGTATTTATACCCTAGTATCTGTAGCTGTGGTATTTATACCTAATCTGTAGTATTTATGCCCTAATCTGTAGTATTTATACCCTAATATCTGTAGTATTTATGCCTAATTATCTGTAGTGTTTATACCCTAGTATCTGTAGTATTTATGCCTAATAACTGTAGTATTTATACCTATAACTGTAGTATTTATACCCTAAGTATCTGTAGTATTTATACCCTAATATCTGTAGTATTTATACCCTATAATATGTAGTATTTTTACACTAATAACTGTAGTATTTATACCCTAATAACTGTAGTATTTATACCCTAGTATCTGTAGTATTTATACCCTAATAACTGTAGTATTTATACCCTAGTATCTGTAGTATTTATACCCTAATAACTGTAGTATTTATACGCTAGTATCTGTAGTATTTATACCCTAATAACTGTAGTATTTATACGCTAGTATCTGTAGTATTTATACCCTAGTATCTGTAGTATTTATACCTAGTATCTGTAGTATTTATACCCTAATAACTAGTATTTAAACCCCTAGTATCTGTAGTATTTATACCCTAATAACTGTAGTATTTATACCCTAGTATCTGTAGTATTTATACCCTAATAACTGTAGTATTTATACCCTAATAACTGTAGTATTTATACCCTAGTATCTGTAGTATTTATACCCTAATAACTGTAGTATTTATACGCTAGTATCTGTAGTATTTATACCCTAATAACTGTAGTATTTATACGCTAGTATCTGTAGTATTTATACCCTAGTATCTGTAGTATTTATACCCTAGTATCTGTAGTATTTATACCCTAATAACTGTAGTATTTAAACCCTAGTATCTGTAGTATTTATACCCTAATAACTGTAGTATTTATACGCTAGTATCTGTAGTATTTATACCCTAGTATCTGTAGTATTTATACCCTAATAACTGTAGTATTTATACCCTAATAACTGTAGTATTTATACCCTAGTATCTGTAGTATTTATACCCTAGTATCTGTAGTATTTATACCCTAATAACTGTAGTATTTATACCCTAGTATCTGTAGTATTTATACCCTAGTATCTGTAGTATTTATACCCTAATAACTGTAGTATTTATACCCTAATAACTGTAGTATTTATACCCTAGTATCTGTAGTATTTATACCCTAATAACTGTAGTATTTATACCCTAATTACTGTAGTATTTATACCCTAGTATCTGTAGTATTTATACCCTAATAACTGTAGTATTTATACCCTAGTATCTGTAGTATTTATACCCTATAATCTGTAGTATTTATACCCTAATAACTGTAGTATTTATACCCTAATAACTGTAGTATTTATACCCTAATAACTGTAGTATTTATACCCTAATAACTGTAGTATTTATACCCTAGTATCTGTAGTATTTATACCCTAATAACTGTAGTATTTATACCCTAATAACTGTAGTATTTATACCCTAATAACTGTAGTATTTATACCCTAATAACTGTAGTATTTATACCCTAATATCTGTAGTATTTATACCCTAATAACTGTAGTATTTATACCCTAGTATCTGTAGTATTTATACCCTAATAACTGTAGTATTTATACCCTAGTATCTGTAGTATTTATACCCTAGTATCTGTAGTATTTATACCCTATAATCTGTAGTATTTATACCCTAATAACTGTAGTATTTATACCCTAGTATCTGTAGTATTTATACCCTATAATCTGTAGTATTTATACCCTAGTATCTGTAGTATTTATACCCTAATAACTGTAGTATTTATACCCTAATAACTGTAGTATTTATACCCTAGTATCTGTAGTATTTATACCCTAATAACTGTAGTATTTATACCCTAATAACTGTAGTATTTATACCCTAATAACTGTAGTATTTATACCCTAGTATCTGTAGTATTTATACCCTAATAACTGTAGTTTTTATACCCTGATAACTGTAGTATTTATACCCTATAATCTGTAGTATTTATACACTAATAACTGTAGTTTTTATACCCTGATAACTGTAGTATTTATACCCTAATAACTGTAGTATTTATACCCTAGTATCTGTAGTATTTATACCCTATAATCTGTAGTATTTATACCCTAATAACTGTAGTTTTTATACCCTGATAACTGTAGTATTTATACCCTAATAACTGTAGTATTTATACCCTATAATCTGTAGTATTTATACACTAATAACTGTAGTTTTTATACCCTGATAACTGTAGTATTTATACCCTAATAACTGTAGTATTTATACCCTAGTATCTGTAGTATTTATACCCTATAATCTGTAGTATTTATACCCTAATAACTGTAGTATTTATACCCTAGTATCTGTAGTATTTATACCCTAATAACTGTAGTATTTATACTCTAGTATCTGTAGTATTTATACCCTAGTATCTGTAGTATTTATACCCTATAATCTGTAGTATTTATACCCTATAATCTGTAGTATTTATACACTAATAACTGTAGTTTTTATACCCTGATAACTGTAGTATTTATACCCTAATAACTGTAGTATTTATACCCTAATAACTGTAGTATTTATACCCTAGTATCTGTAGTATTTATACCCTAGTATCTGTAGTATTTATACCCTAGTATCTGTAGTATTTATACCCTATAATCTGTAGTATTTATACACTAATAACTGTAGTTTTTATACCCTGATAACTGTAGTATTTATACCCTAATAACTGTAGTATTTATACCCTAATAACTGTAGTATTTATACCCTAGTATCTGTAGTATTTATACCCTAGTATCTGTAGTATTTATACCCTATAATCTGTAGTATTTATACCCTATAATCTGTAGTATTTATACCCTAGTATCTGTAGTATTTATACCCTAATAACTGTAGTATTTATACGCTAGTATCTGTAGTATTTATACCCTAATAACTGTAGTATTTATACCCTAGTATCTGTAGTATTTATACCCTAATAACTGTAGTATTTATACGCTAGTATCTGTAGTATTTATACCCTAATAACTGTAGTATTTATACGCTAGTATCTGTAGTATTTATACCCTAGTATCTGTAGTATTTATACCCTAGTATCTGTAGTATTTATACCCTAATAACTGTAGTATTTATACCCTAGTATCTGTAGTATTTATACCCTATAATCTGTAGTATTTATACCCTAGTATCTGTAGTATTTATACCCTAGTATCTGTAGTATTTATACCCTAATAACTGTAGTATTTATACCCTAATAACTGTAGTATTTATACCCTAATAACTGTAGTATTTATACCCTAGTATCTGTAGTATTTATACCCTAGTATCTGTAGTATTTATACCCTAGTATCTGTAGTATTTATACCCTAATAACTGTAGTATTTATACCCTAATAACTGTAGTATTTATACCCTAGTATCTGTAGTATTTATACCCTAATAACTGTAGTATTTATACCCTAATAACTGTAGTATTTATACCCTAGTATCTGTAGTATTTATACCCTAATAACTGTAGTATTTATACCCTAATAACTGTAGTATTTATACCCTAATAACTGTAGTATTTATACCCTAATAACTGTAGTATTTATACCCTAGTATCTGTAGTATTTATACCCTAATAACTGTAGTATTTATACCCTAATAACTGTAGTATTTATACCCTAATAACTGTAGTATTTATACCCTAATAACTGTAGTATTTATACCCTAGTATCTGTAGTATTTATACCCTAATAACTGTAGTATTTATACCCTAGTATCTGTAGTATTTATACCCTAATAACTGTAGTATTTATACCCTAGTATCTGTAGTATTTATACCCTAGTATCTGTAGTATTTATACCCTAGTATCTGTAGTATTTATACCCTAGTATCTGTAGTATTTATACCCTAATAACTGTAGTATTTATACCCTAGAATCTGTAGTATTTATACCCTATTATCTGTAGTATTTATACCCTAATAACTGTATCATTTATACCTAAATAACTGTAGTATTTATACCCTAATAACTGTATTATTTATACCTAAATAACTGTAGTATTTATACCCTAGAATCTGTAGTATTTATACCCTATTATCTGTAGTATTTATACCCTAATAACTGTATTATTTATACCTAAATAACTGTAGTATTTATACCCTAATAACTGTATTATTTATACCTAAATAACTGTAGTATTTATACCCTATTATCTGTAGTATTTATACCCTAGTATCTGTAGTATTTATACCCTAGTATCTGTAGTATTTATACCCTAATAACTGTATTATTTATACCTAAATAACTGTAGTATTTATACCCTAGAATCTGTAGTATTTATACCCTAGTATCTGTAGTATTTATACCCTAGTATCTGTAGTATTTATACCCTAGTATCTGTAGTATTTATACCCTAATAACTGTATTATTTATACCTAAATAACTGTAGTATGTATACCCTAGAATCTGTAGTATTTATACCCTATTATCTGTAGTATTTATACCCTAGTATCTGTAGTATTTATACCTTAATAACTGTAGTATTTATACCCTAGTATCTGTAATATTTATACCCTAGTATCTGTAGTATTTATACCCTATAATCTGTAGTATTTATACCCTAATAACTGTAGTATTTATACCCTAGTATCTGTAGTATTTATACCCTAGTATCTGTAGTATTTATACCCTAGTATCTGTAGTATTTATACCCTATAATCTGTAGTATTTATACCCTAGTATCTGTAGTATTTATACCCTAATAACTGTAGTATTTATACCCTAATAACTGTAGTATTTATACCCTAATATCTGTAGTATTTATACCCTAGTATCTGTAGTATTTATACCCTAGTATCTTTAGTATTTATACCCTAATAACTGGAGTATTTATACCCTAGTATCTGTAGTATTTATACCCTAATAACTGTAGTATTTATACCCTAATAACTGTAGTATTTATACCCTAATAACTGTAGTATTTATACCCTAGTATCTGTAGTATTTATACCCTAATAACTGTAGTATTTATACCCTAGTATCTGTAGTATTTATACCCTAATAACTGTAGTATTTATACCCTAATAACTGTAGTATTTATACCCTAGTATCTGTAGTATTTATACCCTAGTATCTGTAGTATTTATACCCTAGTATCTGTAGTATTTATACCCTAGTATCTGTAGTATTTATACCCTAATAACTGTAGTATTTATACCCTAATAACTGTAGTATTTATACCCTAATAACTGTAGTATTTATACCCTAATAACTGTAGTTTTTATACCCTGATAACTGTAGTATTTATACCCTAATAACTGTAGTATTTATACCCTAATAACT
Organism: Cheilinus undulatus; assembly: GCF_018320785.1. Classification (NCBI taxonomy): domain Eukaryota; kingdom Metazoa; phylum Chordata; class Actinopteri; order Labriformes; family Labridae; genus Cheilinus; species Cheilinus undulatus. Next base: position 532,137 of record NC_054873.1, read on the forward strand.
GTAGTATTTATACCCTAGTATCTGTAGTATTTATACCCTAGTATCTGTAGTATTTATACCCTAGTATCTGTAGTATTTATACCCTATAATCTGTAGTATTTATACCCTAATAACTGTAGTATTTATACCCTAGTATCTGTAGTATTTATACCTTAATAACTGTAGTATTTATACCCTAGTATCTGTAATATTTATACCCTAGTATCTGTAGTATTTATACCCTAGTATCTGTAGTATTTATACCCTAATAACTGTAGTATTTATACCCTAGTATCTGTAGTATTTATACCCTAGTATCTGTAGTATTTATACCCTAGTATCTGTAGTATTTATACCCTATAATCTGTAGTATTTATACCCTAGTATCTGTAGTATTTATACCCTAATAACTGTAGTATTTATACCCTAATATCTGTAGTATTTATACCCTAGTATCTGTAGTATTTATACCCTAGTATCTGTAGTATTTATACCCTAATAACTGGAGTATTTATACCCTAGTATCTGTAGTATTTATACCCTAATAACTGTAGTATTTATACCCTAATAACTGTAGTATTTATACCCTAATAACTGTAGTATTTATACCCTAGTATCTGTAGTATTTATACCCTAATAACTGTAGTATTTATACCCTAGTATCTGTAGTATTTATACCCTATAATCTGTAGTATTTATACCCTAATAACTGTAGTTTTTATACCCTGATAACTGTAGTATTTATACCCTAATAACTGTAGTATTTATACCCTAGTATCTGTAGTATTTATACCCTAGTATCTGTAGTATTTATACCCTATAATCTGTAGTATTTATACCCTAGTATCTGTAGTATTTATACCCTATAATCTGTAGTATTTATACCCTATAATCTGTAGTATTTATACCCTAGTATCTGTAGTATTTATACCCTATAATCTGCAGTATTTATACCCTAGTATCTGTAGTATTTATACCCTATAATCTGTAGTATTTATACCCGAATAACTGTAGTATTTATACCCTAATAACTGTAGTATTTATACCCTATAATCTGTAGTATTTATACCCTAATAACTGTAGTATTTATACCCTAATAACTGTAGTATTTATACCCTAATAACTGTAGTATTTATACCCTAGTATCTGTAGTATTTATACCCTAGTATCTGTAGTATTTATACCCTATAATCTGTAGTATTTATACCGTAATAACTGTAGTATTTATACCCTAATAACTGTAGTATTTATACCCTAATAACTGTAGTATTTATACCCTAGTATCTGTAGTATTTATACCCTAATAACTGTAGTATTTATACCCTAGAATCTGTAGTATTTATACCCTAGAATCTGTAGTATTTATACCCTATTATCTGTAGTATTTATACCCTAGAATCTGTAGTATTTATACCCTATTATCTGTAGTATTTATACCCTAATAACTGTATTATTTATACCTAAATAACTGTAGTATTTATACCCTAATAACTGTATTATTTATACCTAAATAACTGTAGTATTTATACCCTAGAATCTGTAGTATTTATACCCTATTATCTGTAGTATTTATACCCTAATAACTGTATTATTTATACCTAAATAACTGTAGTATTTATACCCTAATAACTGTATTATTTATACCTAAATAACTGTAGTATTTATACCCTAGAATCTGTAGTATTTATACCCTATTATCTGTAGTATTTATACCCTAATAACTGTATTATTTATACCTAAATAACTGTAGTATTTATACCCTAATAACTGTATTATTTATACCTAAATAACTGTAGTATTTATACCCTATTATCTGTAGTATTTATACCCTAGTATCTGTAGTATTTATACCCTAATAACTGTATTATTTATACCTAAATAACTGTAGTATTTATACCCTAGTATCTGTAGTATTTATACCCTAGTATCTGTAGTATTTATACCCTAGTATCTGTAGTATTTATACCCTAATAACTGTATTATTTATACCTAAATAACTGTAGTATGTATACCCTAGAATCTGTAGTATTTATACCCTATTATCTGTAGTATTTATACCCTAGTATCTGTAGTATTTATACCCTAGTATCTGTAGTATTTATATCCTAATAACTGTATTATTTATACCTAAATAACTGTAGTATTTATACCCTAGAATCTGTAGTATTTATACCCTAGTATCTGTAGTATTTATACCCTAGAATCTGTAGGATTTGTACCACCTCTCTGCAGTACTCCTCACCTGTCTGCAGTACTCCTCACCTGTATTTAGTACTCCTCACCTGTCTGTAGTACTCCTCACCTGTCTGCAGTACTCCTCACCTGTATTTAGTACTCCTCACCTGTCTGTAGTACTCCTCACCTGTCTGTAGTACTCCTCACCTGTCTGCAGTACTCCTTACCTGTCTGTATTTAGTACTCCCCACCTGTCTGCAGTACTCCTCACCTGTCTGTAGTACTCCTTACCTGTCTGTATTTAGTACTCCTCACCTGTCTGTAGTACTCCTCACCTGTCTGCAGTACTCCTTACCTGTCTGTATTTAGTACTCCCCACCTGTCTGCAGTACTCCTTACCTGTCTGTATTTAGTACTCCTCACCTGTCTGCAGTACTCCTCACCTGTCTGTAGTACTCCTTACCTGTCTGTATTTAGTACTCCTCACCTGTCTGTAGTACTCCTCACCTGTCTGCAGTACTCCTTACCTGTCTGTATTTAGTACTCCCCACCTGTCTGCAGTACTCCTCACCTGTCTGTAGTACTCCTTACCTGTCTGTATTTAGTACTCCTCACCTGTCTGTAGTACTCCTCACCTGTCTGCAGTACTCCTTACCTGTCTGTATTTAGTACTCCCCACCTGTCTGCAGTACTCCCCACCTGTCTGCAGTACTCCTCACCTGTATTTAGTACTCCTCACCTGTCTGTAGTACTCCCCACCTGTCTGCAGTACTCCTCACCTGTCTGTAGTACTCCTCACCTGTCTGCAGTACTCCTCACCTGTCTGCAGTACTCCTCACCTGTCTGTAGTACTCCTCACCTGTCTGCAGTACTCCTTACCTGTCTGTATTTAGTACTCCCCACCTGTCTGCAGTACTCCTCACCTGTCTGTAGTACTCCTCACCTGTCTGCAGTACTCCTTACCTGTCTGTATTTAGTACTCCCCACCTGTCTGCAGTACTCCTTACCTGTCTGTATTTAGTACTCCCCACCTGTCTGCAGTACTCCTTACCTGTATGCCATAGTCCAGGTGTCCTCGTCCCAGCAGAGCGTCCACGTTCTCCATCACCAGCTCGGCCGCCGCTTCCAGCAGGTCAAAGTTCAGGAAGAGACGTAGCAGAGACGCTGCGTCCACCGCCTGAAACGCCAACATTATTATCTACATGTACATTTGCAGTGCATACTGGGAAAAAACGGCTGCCATGAATAGCATCTACTCCGTGGAAGTGACCACATATGTAAAAAGGGCGGGGCTGGAGAGAGTTTTTCTTCTCCTCATTGGCTCAGCGCTCACCTTGTAGGATTTGATCAACCAATCAGGGAGGGGCACGCCATGTGAGAGGAGCTTGTTGATGACACAGCGATGATGTCGTCCATTAGAGGATGGATACCTGTCCAGGTAGGAGGCCAGGAGACGCCACGCCTCGTCTGTTGCACTGAAAACAACATCCATGGATTTTACAACAGACGCCTCATAAACAATAAATCATAATCATAAATGAACCAATCAGACCTGGACTCTTTAGTATTGACGACTGAGGACAGCTGGTTAGCAGCCAACCAGCTCCAAGCTTCATTCTGAGACTCCTCCCCCCCAAACTGGAGCTTTATACACCTGAAAACAAACAAACCGTAAAGACCTGACCTCTGCTCACACCTGACCAGGGTTTATGCAACGCCACTGAACAGGAAGTTGAAGACGAAATCTAGATTTAGGTTAAAGAGATTAAAGTTTAATCTGAATTAATCTCTGAGGTCACATTATTATTACTGTAATAATCATTTAGACTGAGGTTGAATTCTAATCATGACAATTATAAAGATTATTACAGCTGTCTAAATCAATGACAGCACCAGAAAAACGTTTATCAAACAGCTGACGCAAACAGAAAGTGGTAAGACACTCACTTAAAGGTCAACCCTTCAAACACCGACATCAGGCTCAGATTGAACGTCTGACACACCGACACAGCAGAGTCAAAGAGTCCTGTTTGGACCAACAAGGCCACCATCTCCTCCGCTGATGCACTTCCTGTAGAGAGAGAGAGAGAGAGAAAGAGAGAGAGAGGGAGACAGAGAGACAGAGACAGAGACAGAGAGAGAAAGGGAGACAAAGAGAGAGAGGGAATCAGAGAGAGAGAGGGAGACAGAGAGAAAGACAGAGAGAAAGAGAGACAAAGAGAGAGAGAGAGAGAGGGAATCAGAGAGAGAGAGGGAGACAGAGAGGGAGAGAGAGAGAGAGAAAGACAGAGACAGACAGAGAGAGAGACAGAGAGAGAGAGGGAATCAGAGAGAGAGAGTGAGACAGAGGGAGACAGAGAGAGAGAGAGAGAGAGAGACAGAGAAAGAGAGACAGAGAGAGAGAGAGAGAGACGGAGAGAGAGAGAGAGAGAGACAGAGACAGAGAGAGAGAGAATGTGTAAATGTTGTCATATCTGAATACTGGTCAGCCTGAATGAATCAATCCTTCAGATTAAAATCTCTAATCTGATCATGTATCTACTTTAGTGCAGTTTCCTGTTCTTGATGTCACTAACAACAGTGAGCAGGTGTTTGTGGCGTACCTGCGATGGCGGCGGATGGAGGGTGATGCTGTGCTAGTGTGAGACGGCTGCGGGACAGGATGTACTCCTTCTCCAGGTCCTTGAGTTCCAGGATGTCTACCTGACGTCTGACTGCAGGACAAACACAGAGTCAGTGACCGTCAGTAGAACCACCAGGGGGCGCAGTGACCCCACAGTTTAGATCTGATCAAAGACTCAATGACCATCTGTAGAACCACCAGGGGGCGCAGTGACCCCACAGTTTAGATCTGATCAAATATTTAAATAAAGTTTTGAAGGTTAGAGCTCATCAGTCTGTCCACAGTGAGGATGCTAATAAAGCTTACTCAAAGAGTGATTAGGTCACCTGGTTCAGACGTTAACTCTCCATCAGAGTTCCTTTTTGGAGACGCTCCAGGACGCTCGTACTGTGGGAACAGACAGACAGGTGAGTCACAGGTGTGAATATTAAATCACAGTACTGAGGACACTGACAGAGCTGGGTTTAGACCCCCACCCCTAATGATGAGAGGAAGACTCAAAACAACAGACGGTTTCTGCAGCTCCTTCAGGCCTGACCAGCGACGGCAGCTAAAAACACCTCAGTGTGTGTGTTAGTGTGTGTGGGCGTGTACCACGGCGCCGGAGGCCGGCTGGACAATCCAGGCGTACTCTGGTCTGATGAGGCGCAGACAGGTGAGAGCAGACAGGTAACAGTTCACCTGTTTCTGCAGACCTTGGCGAGTCCGGACCTCCCGACCCAGACGCATCCCCAGCTCAAACATCACCGTCCCCGCTACACAACACAGGACGACCACAAAGACAGAGTTAGCGTACCTGATCAGAGGTTATTGATCAGTGATCAGATCTATCTGACCTCTAAATCAGCTGACGTGTCCGTCCAAACCACAGATTAACCTTCTGTCTCTGTATCTATCAGTCTAGAGTTCCTCTGTCAGCAGAGCTAGAGCTAAAGGACTCTGAACCAGACCTCAGACCAGACTCATCCTGAGTCCAGGTCCACCACAGAGAGTCTAGACCAGTGGTACTCAACCCTGCTCAACCAAAGAGCCAAGTTATTGAAAACTACCTTTGAAAGAGCCACAATCTAAGAGGTGAAGCAAAAATAGCTTGAATTAGCACTTACAATAAGTTAAAGGAGGCAAAAATGGTCAAAAAGCAACAAAAACGGGTGAAAAAGGGTAAAAGTGGGGAGGAAAACGTTAAAAAAGGGTCAGAAAGTAGAAAAACTGGGTGAGAAGTGACAAAAAAAGAGTTACAGGTAGCAAAAAAATGGTCCAAAAGTGGGAAAAACGTGGGAAAAAAAAATGAGTGAAAAGTGACTAAAATGGGCAAAAGGCAGTCAAGAGTGGCAAAAACTGGCAAAACAGAGGAAACAAGTGGTATTAAATGGCAAAAGGTAGCTTAAAGGAGGCAAAATGTAATTAAAGTGGCAAAAAATGCGTAAAAAGATGCATAAACAGTAGCAAAAATGGGCATTAACTAGGAAAAATATAGTATTTAATGGCAAAAGGTATCTAAAATGGGCAAAAATAGGATAAAAGTGGCAAAAAATGCTTAAAAATTTGCAAAAAGTGGCAAAAACTAGGAAAAATATAGTATTTAATGGCAAAAGGTATCTTAAATGAGCCAAAATGGAATAAAAGTGGCTAAAAATGAAAAAAAAAGAAGGCAAAAACTAGGAAAAATATGGTATTTAATGGCAAAAGGTAGCTTTGATGGATGAAAAGTGGCAAAAATGGTAAAAAAAAATTTCCCTTTGTTAAGATTTTGTGGGGGAATAATATTTGAAGTTAAAACATAAAAGAGCCACAGGGTGGAGGATCACTGGTCTAAATAATCCTAATTTGGGTCCTCATGATCACTTCACTGCTCCTCGCCTGACCTCAGATCATAAATAAGAACACGGTCTTAGTTTCTATGGAAACCCTCTGGGCTTCATGGTTTTATAGAACAAAGGTTGACTTGTTGATTCTTTCTAAACAAACCAGGCTTTGGTCTAAGCAGCCTGCACTGTTCTACACCCAGAATGCTTTGCACTTAGCTGACACTTTAAATGGCATTCTTACCTTTCCTGTAGTTGTGTCTGTTGATGTGGAAGGCGTACAGCAGCTCGTAGTAGTTATGAGCCAGCAGGTCCAGACCCCGGGCCCGAGACTCGATGATGCTGACCACCTGAGGGAACACCACAGACACCAACAGGTGAGCCTTTAGTCCAGGACTGAGGTGACGGTTCAGGTAAGCTCAGAGGATCAGGAGGATTTACAGGTGTTCTCTCTGTGACCATGAACACCTTTTCATTACACCCACAGATCCTGGTCTCTATCGACCCAACAGAACCCAGCATCCTCAGAGCATTAACGTCCAGACTGGTCAGACTGGAGGACAGATTTAACCCATTAACGAACACTGACTCTAACCCACAGCTCCTCTCTGCTGATATTAACGGCTGTGTCATTTAATGGTAGATGGTTTCATAAATAAAGGTTTCTGTAAAGGGGTCAGAGCTCAGCTGACTGTCTCACCTCATCATGCAGGTTCACGTAGGGGAACTGGACCAAATCCTGGAGCTGAGAGCGTTCACACAGAACCACCACCAGCTGACGAAGACAGTCCAGCTGCCTGGAGACACCATAAAAATGTCTGAGTCTTCATGTTCACATTATCATCCATGTTTACATACATGCAGGTTTAAGGTCCTCACATGCTGCTGTCAGGGTTCTGGGTCAGAGCTTCATAGGCCTCGCTGTTGTGACCCAGATCCAGGTGATGTTTGAAGATCCTGGTCCACAGAGCCGCCTACAACACAAGAGAGATTAGGGATGATCCTGGACACCTCATTCACCTAGACTAAACCTGAGTATGAATGAAGGGTTCGTCTAAACCTGAGTATGAATGAAGGGTTCGTCTAAACCTGAGTATGAATGAAGGGTTCGTCTAAACCTGAGTATGAATGAAGGGTTCGTCTAAACCTGAGTATGAATGAAGGGGTTATCTAAACCTGAGTATGAATGAAGGGGTCATCTAAGCCTGAGTATGTATAAATGGGTTATCTAAACCAGATCTTACTAGATCTTGCAGACTAAACTAGATCTTGCAGACTGATCCAGATCTTGCAGACTGATCTAGATCTTGCAGACTGATCTAGATCTTGCAGACTGATCTAGATCTTGCAGACTGAACTAGATTTCACAGACAGAACTAGATCTTGCAGACTGATCGAGATCTTGCAGACTGATCTAGATCTTGCAGACTGAACTAGATTTCACAGACAGAACTAGATCTTGCAGACTGATCGAGATCTTGCAGACTGATCTAGATCTTGCAGACTGAACTAGATTTCACAGACAGAACTAGATCTTGCAGACTGATCGAGATCTTGCAGACTGATCTAGATCTTGCAGACTGAACTAGATTTCACAGACAGAACTAGATCTTGCAGACTGATCTAGATCTTGCAGACTGATCTAGATCTTGCAGACTGATCTAGATCTTGCAGACTGATCTAGATCTTGCAGACTGAACTAGATTTCACAGACAGAACTAGATCTTGCAGACTGATCGAGATCTTGCAGACTGATCGAGATCTTGCAGACTGATCTAGATCTTGCAGACTGATCTAGATCTTGCAGACTGAACTAGATTTCACAGACAGAACTAGATCTTGCAGACTGATCGAGATCTTGCAGACTGATCTAGATCTTGCAAACTGAACTAGATCTTACAGACTGATCTAGATCTCGCAGACTGATCTAGATCTCACAGACTGAACTAGATCTTGCAGACTGATCTAGATTCTGCAGACTGATCTAGATCTTGCAGACTGAACTAGATCTCACAGACTGATCTAGATCTCGCAAACTGATCTAGATCTTGCAGACTCAACTAGATCTTGCAAACTGAACTAGATCTCACAGACTGATCTAGATCTTGCAGACTGATCTAGATCTTGCAGACTGATCTAGATCTTGCAGACTGATCTAGAACTTGCAGACTAAACTAGATTTCACAGACAGAACTAGATCTTGCAGACTGATCGAGATCTTGCAGACTGATCTAGATCTTGCAGACTGATCTAGATCTTGCAGACTGAACTAGATTTCACAGACAGAACTAGATCTTGCAGACTGATCGAGATCTTGCAGACTGATCTAGATCTTGCAAACTGAACTAGATCTCACAGACTGATCTAGATCTCGCAGACTGAACTAGATCTCGCAGACTGATCTAGATCTTGCAGACTGATCTAGATCTTGCAGACTGAACTAGATCTCACAGACTGAACTAGATCTTGCAGACTGATCTAGATTCTGCAGACTGATCTAGATCTTGCAGACTGAACTAGATCTCACAGACTGATCTAGATCTCGCAAACTGATCTAGATCTTGCAGACTGAACTAGATCTTGCAAACTGAACTAGATCTCACAGACTGATCTAGATCTTGCAGACCGATCTAGATCTTGCAGACTGATCGAGATCTTGCAGACTGAACTAGATCACACAGACTGAACTAGATCTTGCAGACTGATCTAGATCCTGCAGACTGATCTAGATCTTGCAGACTGATCTAGATCTTGCAGACTAAAAACCAGATTTTACACAGCACCTGAGAATCAGGTGAGCGTTAGCAGCATGAGTAAATGATCTTGTCTTTTGTAGTCTGATGTTTAGGTGACTGTGTTAAAGAAACTCCCCCTGAATCTGTTAGTTTGTGTCTAGCAGACCTCTGACGTCCACCAGAGGGCGACGGTTCACCACAGAGGAGGCTGGAGTGTGTTTAGTCTCTGCTGACGCTCTAAACTCTGCTGATGTACAGAGGTGGTACTCTGGCCTCCAATGTAAACCACTGAGCTACGCGGCCCTGATGTGAGGAGTTTGATCTTTAGTTTTAAATAAACGTCACTAACATGTCAGTGAATGTGTGAAGAATCAGTTAACAGCAGGTCTGACCACTTTAGTCCTCTCTAGTGTCCTCTCAAAGACACAGAGCTCTTCTTCATCTCTCCTACAACATCAGAGAATAAAAGCCTGGTCATTAATAATGTTCCTCTAATGGTCTGAAGCTAAAACTCTACGTTTAGCTTCTAACCATGGTGGTCCTGCTGTCCCCTGATCCATCACCATTCAGTGTAACAGTTACAGTCCTGGGTTTTACTCTGCAGCTCTACAGTATCAGCTCTGCATGAAAAGATCCTCACATATACCATCTACTAAAATTCCTCATATCATTATAATCATTATTACTGTTTTTACCTGGCTGTTGACGTCGCTGGTGGCCTCTGAGATGGCGAGAGAGGCCAGCTGGATCACGAGCTCAGGTAGACCCACATCCTCCAACAGCCTCAGCACCTGGACTCACAAACACGCCAAACAATAACCCTCAAAGTCTCTTCTTTCAGTCTTCAGACTTTCACTGTGAAAATTCTGCGTATTGAACCTTTAATTGTGAGCTGTACCATGGTTAGGGTTGTACCTTATTATAATACTGTAGGCGGGGGGTAGACGCTGACTCCTCCTCCTCACTGCCCGTCAGTCTCAACAGGAACTCCTCCTTCTCCACCTCAGACGCCGCCTCCTGGAAACACTGGAGAGCCTGAGGAGACAAGGAGGTAACGTGAGGGGACAAGGAGGTAATGTGAGGACACAAGGAGACAAGGAGGTAATGTGAGAAGACAAGGAGACAGCATGAGGAGACAAGGAGACAGCATGAGGACAGGAGATAAGGAGACATATTTGACAGACCCTCAGGTGTGTCCTCAGCCGTCTGGACTCACCTTCTGTCCCTCTCCGTCGGCGAGGTAACACTGTCCGAGCATGAACCGTCGAGAGCCCACGTTCATCTGACACCACGGCCCGATCAGCCTCACATACTCCTGCAGAGGATCAAACCCAGTTATTGATTAGCCATGGGATATCTGATCACAGCAGGTTATCGATCCACCCGGGTAAACTCACCTGGAGCTGAGTGTACTGACAGTTGGCCATCAGACACTCAGGGAACTGGAAACCAGTGTTATTGGGCCAACTGGGAGACACTGGTTAAGATTCAACAACAACAGAGAGGATGAAAACAAAGCTGCTGTCAGTTTAGAGCCGACACCTCGGTTAATGTGAACACCACACCCACCAATCAGCTGTCAGACTGCTCTATCAGACACCTGGATGACTGTGAATATGATAAAATAATAAATCTGATATCAATTATCATTAATGCAGAATCAGCGTGACCTCTGACCCTGCCTCCTCTGCTCCTTAGTTTAACTCTGATACAGCCTCACTTCTGAAGTAAAGTTTTCTAGTCTACAGAAGCCACCAGGTGTGGGAGGTGAGGATACAGCAGCTGAGCCAGCAGGTGGACCAGGTTGGAGGTGATGTGGGTCCAGTGGAGCAGGGCGTCGGTGTGCTGCTGCTGCTGCTGAGAGAAGATCTGGGAGACCATCATCTTCCTCGCCATGGTCTGGTAGAAGAGCTCCACCACCGTCTGAGGACTCAGAACTAAACAGAAACATCTGATGAGGTTCTGGTGATCAATATTACATGTTCATACTTTAAAAGGCACCCAGACTAAGAGGGGGTGGAGGGTTCAAAGGAGAAGAGTCCAGGTCTGCCTGCAGTCCAGACCTTCACCATCAGAAAACATTTAGAGCAGTGATACTCAACGTGTGGCTCTTTTATGTCTAAATCTTAATTATTTACCCAGAAAACCTTAAAGAAGAGAAACTTTTCTGCCCTTTTGTCACCATTTTTCACCTCTTCACCTATTTAAGTTACATTTTGCTATTAAATACCACTTTTTCCTGCCTTTTTACCCATTTTAACACTTTTTTTGTAACTTTTAACCCAATTTTTGCCACTTTCATCCCATTTTTGTACTTTTTCACCATTTTTTCTCCCAATTTTTACCCATTTCAGCTACCTTTTGCCACCAAATACCACTTTTTTCCTATTTGTTGCCCATTTTTGCCACTCTTGGCTGCTTTTTGCCCATCTTAGTCACTTTTCACTCTTTTTTTTTGCCACATTTGGACCATTTTATGTCACCCATAACTCATTTCTTGTCAATTCTCATCCATTTCTTGCTAATTTCTGACCCCTTTTCCACGTTTCCTCCCCATTTTCACCCTTTTCTCCCATTTTTGTTGCTTTCTGACCATTTTTGCCACCTTAAACTTACTGTTATTGTACTTTAAGCTGTTTTTACTGCACCCCTTAGATTGTGGCTCTTGCAGAAGTATTTTTCAACCAGTTGGCTCTTTACACTGATTTAGAGCATCAGAAAAGGAGAAATCCAGCAAAGACAACCCAGGACTGTTGGGCTGCTAGAATCCTACATCAGACAGAATGGGACAACATTCCTCTCCATCAGCTGGTCTCCTCACTCCTAGACGTTTACAGACCGTTGTTAAAGAAGAGGGGATGCTACACTGGTAATCATGGGCCTGTCCCTACTTTTTTGAGATGTGTTGCTGCCATCAAACTCAAAATGAACTAATATTGTCTGAAATGGTAAAATGTCAGTTTAACATCTGATCTGTTGTTTCCGCTCTACTAGAATCAAATGTGGGTTTATGAGGTCTGACATCACTGACTTCTGTTTTTATTCACATTTACACAGCGTCCCAACTTTTTTGGAATTGGGGTTTTAAAATGGAGATGACCTGACCTGATCTGTGTGAGGAGACTGACGGGGCGTCGGACAGCTCCAACACGGTGAGGTGCTGCAGGTGAGCGTCTCTGCAGGTGAGAGAGGACGGTCATCATGAAGGTTAGAAACACAAGTCTATACTCAGTGGTCACTTTATTAGGTACGTCTGGTTTACTGCTCATTAGTGCGAATGTCAGACACGAGGAGGATGAAGAGCTGCGGGTCAAAGCCAGCATCAGGATAAGGGAAAAGGTTTTGTGTTTAGTTAAGAGGTGTACCTAATATAATGGCTGTAAGGATAAAGTCTTCACATTACATGGTATTTGTACTCACAGTATGTCGACAGGTACGCAGGAGGCGGGGCTTTGGCTGATGTGTTTGAGCAGGTGATAGGAGGAGAGGAGGTGAGAGCTGCGAGGAATCAAGTCCTGCTGGAGCTGCAGCAGCTGAGCGCCACCGCCGAGAAACACCTGGACAACACAGGTAAACATGGGCACAGGTAGGAAACAACAACAGGTAATACCAACATGAATACAAAGGCATGGTGAAAATCTATTTTTGTGTATGTTTATACATTTTTGTGTATATTTATTCATTTATTTTCGTATATATTTATAGATTTTTGGTATATATTTACATATATATTTGTGTATATTCATATATATTGTTGTGTATATATACATTTAGTATATTTATATCGATTTTTGTGTTCATTTATATATATTTTTGTTTATATTTATAGATTTGTGTGTTTATTAGGGCCCGAGCACTGAGGGTTGTGAGGACCTAATTGTATCTGCTAGGATTTTTCAACATATCATTTGCCGTCATCGCATGGACTTTAGAGGCCCTTAACATTTCTGAATTCGCAGGAAACTTTGCACGTACATCTGGTCTCGTGAAAATTTCGATATTTTTTGGGTCTCCAACATGAAAATCCAGAATTGCAAAAATAGCGCCCCCTTACAGTTTTCAAAGTTAAAGCCCCCTCCTTTGACTTTGTCCTAGATTCATCAAAT